>NC_033632.1:3961320-4261320 GCF_001540865.1 Ananas comosus | reverse complement strand
CAATCCGGCTGCATATCTCATATTTGCTAATTTTTCTTGCCTTAGCATGATTGTGAAAGGTGTTGTATGTAAGAAGAATATGGCTAATCGACGTATGGCATCAAGGATAGGGAAACCTCGGTTTCTAGTTCTTGGAGGAGCTCTTGAGTACCAACGTGTGACAAATCTTCTCTCTAGTTTTGATACTTTGCTCCAACAGGTATTTTGACCTATCATCCGCTTTTTTAGTGTTAGTTTGGCCTGGCTTTGTGAAATGCTTCTCTACTTGGAAATGCTATAACTAAACATTTGGCACACAAAAGATATCTGAAGCTTTTCCCATGGAAAGAAGCCGAAATGACCTTCTAAATGCCAAAAGTAAAAGCTTGAATTTGAAGCTTCTGCTTCTGCTGCAGTAGAAAACTTTTGGAAAGGATATCAAGATGCAAGAAACCAACCTTACAGTTTTGACTCTATCCCCATTATCTCCTCTTTCAAATCCAATCTTGCATTTTACTTGTCTCTAGTACACCCAAAAATTTAGGATAATCATTGTTCATGGAGGCAAAACAGCAGGAAAACAAGGTAGTAGATGACATGAGTTGTAGTTATTGGAAAAAAAAGAAAAAAATGTAATGAGTTTGATGAATTGTTCAATAAAGTACCAGTTTATGTAGACGGGGGAAAAATATGTGGGTGTCTTTTGTTATTTAGTTGTGAAAATTTTGTAATCTTCGCAATAGCTGTACTCAACAGCACTTCTGCAGAAGCTCAAGCCAGCCCAAACAAGTCATAGATGATCTTGCGCTTACTTTATTGGCTTACTTAGGACACTATGCATGGTTTTCCAGGAAATGGATCATTTGAAAATGGCAGTTGCAAAGATAGCTGCTTACCAACCTGACATACTTCTTGTAGAGAAAACAGTGTCTCGCTTCGCCCAGGATTTACTTCTTGAAAAGAATATTTCACTTGTTTTGAATATCAAAAGGCCCATATTGGAGCGTATAGCTCGATGCACTGGTGCTCAGATAGTTCCTTCTATTGATCATCTATCAACTCAGAAGCTAGGGCACTGCGAGTTGTTTCATGTGGATAAATTTGCCGAGCATCATGAGATTGGAGGTCAAGGACCCAAGAAAACACTGAAGACTTTGATGTTTTTCGAAGGATGTCCTAAACCGTTGGGTTGCACGGTAAGTGATCAATATGTTATCCTCTGCTGCTATGATTCTTCCTACCTAATATATACGCTTGTGTGTAATCTGCAACATCTGAACTGTCATATTTGCTCTTCAAAAACTGAATTTTGTCAGACATACGCCCGTTTAGTTACAAAAGGCCCTCTTCTGAGTACCTCTTTCTACAAACCTACTTGATGGATAATGTTTTCTTTTTCCTGCCAGACATTGTGACTTAGAGGGGTATATATGAAAAGACAGATTTTACAGGGATATATGTGAAGAGATAATTGCTGGGAAATTTGTGTAGAAGTACCAATTGTGTTTTGGAGGTTAATCTCAAGAACTTTCAAAATGAATAATAGTCTGTTTAGTTCAATCAGTTCTTTGTTTTTATGTTCACAATTTATCCTTATGTGAGAAAATTACTGAGATTGCCATGTATTTACAAGGTGAAAATAATATACTCCATCTTCTCTGGGAAAAAGGAAATGAAACTGCTTTATCTTGTCATCTGCACTGTTTGTTGAACTTTTAAGAATTTTCTATTTCATGTCAGCATGGTGACTTGTCTCTGAATTTTTACGGGTTTTGGCTATGACTCCTTGAAGATTCTTGACATGAAAATCGAATAATTATTTTCAAAAGATTGCATTTCACAGCCATTGTTTTTTAATTTTTCTTATTCACACACTACTTGGTGCAGCTTCTGGAGCTAATTTCATATTTTCCCACTTTTTTTTCTTCATTTATTTTGATTTTTTTTTTCCAGTTGATTGATCCTTCAGCAATTTTACACAATGTTATGCATTTGGTTATTTTAGGTTTTACTTAGGGGCGGTAACATCAACGAGCTGAAAAAAGTCAAACATATAGTCCAGTATGGGATTTTTGCGGCTTATCACTTGGCTTTGGAAACATCGTTTCTTGCTGATGAAGGTGCCTCTTTACCAGAACTTCCATTGAAATCTCCAATAGCCGTTGCACTACCTGATAAGCCTTCGAGCATTGACAGATCCATCTCCACTATACCTGATTTCACTATCCCTACTAAGGAAATTCAGGAAAGTAGTTCTCAAATACCCAATTCATCAAATAACTCCTCAGCATCAAAGTCTGCTAATATAATGGGAAAATCACAGTTATCCTCTGGAAACTGTAGCTCCAATATTAAAGAATCTTCTAATGAGTGTGTTGTGGGACCTCAAAATACACCATCTATATCTTCTTCTTGTACATTAGGGTTAGTCTCCAAGTCCTCCCCTGAATCTCAGGTCATTAAAGAGAAAAGTAAATTAAGATTTGGAGATTCTCAAGAGAATGGAGGCAATTTGATCAATGGAACGCATCTAGAGAGCGACCGTGTGGCAGAGGAGCAAGTTGAATTGACCAATTCACCAACTTCAAGGCAAGAAGTTGATCAAAGGCATGAAAAATCCATAAAGGAAGAGATCCAGCCGCCTTCCGATCATCAGAGCATTTTGGTTTCCTCATCCACACGATGTGTGTGGAAGGGGACGGTCTGCGAACGTTTACAACTCTTTCGAATTAAGTACTATGGCAACTTTGACAAGCCTTTGGGGAGATTTTTGCGTGATCATCTGTTTGATCAGGTTATCATTTTTTTTCCCTTCAAATTTTTCGTACCCATCTAAGGCCAGTTTGTCATCTAGAGCTTCTGCAGAATTGCTATTTCATTAGAGCTTTTTGAAGAATCTCTAACATCAGCTTCTCACTGGAGTAGAAGTAGAAACTTCAAATTGGAGCTCCTACTTTTATATTCAAAAGCTAATTACATGTTCTTGCCACAATAAAATCTCCAAATGTTTTGTTTCCAAATAGTTTCTAGAAACTCCTGTTTTGGGGGTAGAAAAGCAACCTCAAAAGCTAGGCCAAACAGGCACTTACCTGCTTTTTTCCGACTGACGCTAGCTACTTTTCCATGTTAGAGTTATCGGTGCCATTCATGTGAAATGCCATCAGAAGCCCACGTTCATTGCTACACACATCACCAAGGCAGCCTGACAATATCAGTTAGGAAGCTTCCAGATTTTCCATTGCCAGGAGAACGAGATGGAAAAATCTGGATGTGGCACAGGTGTTTACGATGTCGTCGTAGTAATGGATTTCCCCCAGCAACCCGAAGGGTAGTTATGTCCGATGCTGCTTGGGGTTTGTCTTTTGGTAAATTCTTGGAGCTTAGCTTTTCAAATCATGCTGCAGCAAGTAGGGTAGCTAGCTGCGGCCATTCTCTTCACAGAGACTGCCTCCGATTCTATGGGTATTACTTTTCACAATGAGACTTCCTGTGTTCAATTTTCCTCCCAGGATATAGTATTTTGATAGAGACTTTCACGTCTAAAATTATTGTTTATATATGACCCCGGTAATATTGGAATTTTCATATACAATTCATCAATTTTACTGGTATGTGTCGATGCTAATTTTACAGGGTATGCATGTATGTTCTTCTCTAATATTTCCGTTCTTGCATGATCAGGTTTGGGAAAATGGTCGCATGCTTCCGTTATGCACCTATCAATGTTCATTCTGTTTATCTTCCACCTCATAAACTTGATTTTAATTATCAGCATCAGGAGTGGATAGAGAAAGAAGCAAATGAGGTACATTGCCTAAAATAATGCCAAGATAGTCTGAGATTTTGATTTTGCAATTCTGTCCCTTCTTTTTTTTTTTTCATTTTGGATCTTTGGTCTGAAATATATTTTCATGGGTCGAAATGTCCCTCACCGAGATAGTGAATACATAAATTCATCACATTGTCGACCAGCGGCATTAAATCTGGCCATAAAGTTTGCAAAAACAAAAAGAAATGGACCAAAGTTGTAAACTCATGAAGAAGGTGCCTCTTTTAGCAAGAAACCTCATAATGAAAGTAGATCACATTCACTAGAAACGTCTATGCCTCTATGGTTACAGGTGTAAATACTGTATCACTTTTTCTGTAATCCTCCGTAGATTAACTATTTCGACTAATTATAACAGGTTGCTGATAGGGCAAAACTTCTTTTCAATGAAATACAAAATGCTCTGTGCCAAGTTGTGGAAAAACAGACTCTCAATGGTGGCTCAGAAGTTACAGAATTTAGGCAGCATGTTGTTGAACTGGAAGAATTGCTCCGAAAGGAGAAGGCAGAATTTGAGGTTTGTGTCACTTTCATTTTTCTCTCCTTCTATTCCTTCTGGGAGTTTGCAAAGAAATCTACTTTTCATGTATTTGCAATTTCTTCCCCACTTCTTTTTTTTTTCTTTAAATGCTTGCAACTTTCAGTTAAAACCTCATTTCACAGACTGGAATACTCGTAACTAACATTCCGAAGAATCTACCATGGCACCATACTTATCAACATGCGCATTTCGAACCATGAAATGATACTCCTTATTTTAGTCTAAACTTGCAAAAGACATATGTATTAACTGAAATTGTAAAATTGGAAGAGACTTATACTGTTTTCCTCAATATGGCTTTTCCAATTTTGGACCCTCATCTCTCCTGATAATTCTCCTTCATTCTTAGGATTCAATGCACGCAATACTGAAAAAGGAGGAGGGGGAACCAGTCATCGACATTCTGGAGGTTAATAAGTTAAGGAGGCAGTTATTCTTCCATTCATATTTATGGGATCAACGATTAATATTCTCCGCCAGAATTAACAATAGTCTTCAGGATACGCTGAGTAATTTTCCTCACAGAGATAAGGACAAAATGGGGAATGCCGAGAAACTAGTAGAGACAAATATTGCAAGAGAAACACAAAATTGTCTTAATGGTGATGATGTTATTTTTGAGAGTAAGAAAACTGAGGATAATAATGATAATAATCATCGTGATGTAATTTGGTCGAAAGTGACAGAATTCGATTCTTTACAAGGAATAGAAAGGAAAAATAGCCTCGCTACTAGTGTTAGTGTGGGCGAGCAATCAGTTCCTTTAGTATCTGTTCTCCCAGCTCGGCGAACCCTCTCAGATGGGAACTTTCCAATTATGGCAAATTTATCCGATGCCTTCGATGCGAAATGGACAGGTGAAAGTAACATAACTCTGGCCGATGCGATTATTTTGGATTCTTCGTTGTCTGGAGATGCTGCAGCTGCTGGGAAATCACTTTCAGAGAATTTAGAAGAACAAAGTGGTACTGAATTGACTCAGTCGTTCACCTCTGTTTTGCTTTCCAAGCTGGGAGACAGTGCAGAGGACTTCTCTAGTTGGATTGGGATGCCATTTTTTCATTTTAATCGTTTGTTGAACAAGAATTTGGGTACTCTCAGGTTTAATGCTCTCAGTAAATACACTCCTGTGTATTTTTCCTTTTTCCAGGAGTTAGAACACAAAAATGGGCCAAGATTTCTTCTTCCTGTAGGAGTCAATGATACCATTATTGCAATCTATGATGATGAGCCAAGTAGTATAATTTCTTATGCGCTGTCCTCTCATGAATACCATATTCAATTATCGGATGAGAGGGATAGAATGAAAGACGGGGCCGATGCTTTATTATCTGTGGCAAGTAATGATTTGGGGAATTTTCTTCAATCACAATCAGTTGACGAGCTCTCTGAATCTTCCAGAAGTTTCGGGACCATAGAGGGCTCTGTAGGATCGGACCTACTAGGATACACAAAAGCAATGCATGTTCGGGTTTCTTTTATGGACGAAGGAATTCACGGGAAGGTAAAGCATAGTGTGACTTGTTACTACGCGAAGCACTTTGACAATTTGAGGAGGACTTGTTGTCCATCTGAGGTTGATTTTATTAGGTCTCTCAGTCGTTGCAAGAAATGGGGAGCTCAGGGTGGGAAGAGCAATGTGTTCTTTGCGAAATCTTTGGATGATAGGTTTATCATAAAGCAGGTCACAAAAACGGAATTAGAATCTTTTATTAAGTTTGGTCCTGAGTATTTTAAGTACCTCTCCGAGTCGATTGGTACGGGGAGTCCTACATGCTTGGCAAAGATTGTCGGAATATATCAGGTAGCATATGCTTTTAGAATTTTCATCTACCAAACTGCTTTCTCAATTTGTTTCATACCTTTGTCGATTAGTGTTTTGATGTTTGAAGATTCTTTTTGATTAATGGTGTAGAATAACTCTAGATAAACTAATTACATTCTGTTTACCCCCAGAACATGTCTAAGTTGATGACAATAATGCTTTGCGATATACTAATTCTTCAACATTGAATAGGCCTTGATTTTGTCAAGGTTGCTGCATTACCTCAAACTATTATCGAGTTCACTTATAGAGTGGAAATTAATTTAATATAGCACAAAATTTTCTATCTAAGAAGTAAGCGTGTCATCTTAAGTTAGAATTTATAGGAAAAGTAGATCATTACAGTTGAAAACAAAGGACACCAACATGATATAGGAAAAAGTTACTTCTTCGTACTTAGTAGCTGAAATGCTGTATAACTTGATTTCCCTGACTCCTATAAATTTCCATGAAAAAGGGCATTTTAATAGTTTGCATCAGAACAAGTATATGCACAATTCACGTTTCCGACCAAATAATTTATTTATTGTGTTCCTGTTTCATTTTTCTGACTGTTTTCTTCTCACATTTTCAATAACTCTATTGCGCTAAAATGTGCATCTTCAAGTTGACAAAGTCATAACCCATTTTCTTGTTTTCATCATTCCAGGTAACGTCCAAAAACATGAAAGGTGGGAAAGAATCGAGAATGGACGTTCTGGTTATGGAAAACCTTTTGTTTGGGCGGCACGTGACGAGGCTCTACGACTTAAAGGGCTCTTCGAGGTCACGATATAATCCCGACTCAAGCGGTAACAACAAAGTCCTTCTCGATCAGAACTTGATAGAATCAATGCCTACTTCCCCGATCTTTGTAGGGAACAAGGCAAAACGGCTTCTGGAGAGAGCTGTTTGGAACGACACAGCATTCCTTGCAGTAAGAATTGATTTTCTCCGTCATAAACTAGTCACTCTGTCAGACTCAGCAAAATTTCTTAAATGACATTGCTTCTTTGATGTTTCTGCTCAGCTATCTGTTGGCACAATACTTAATATGTGTTTCTGTAGGAGCGGAGTTGTACTGCATTTAAATTTTAAAATGAGTCTTTACATTTGTTTTTCCGTAAAATCATATATCGATGTATATGCCTTTATAAAGTCTGGATATTTACAAAACTTCAAAAAGCTCTGAATATTTGCATATTGCCCTCAATGGTCTAACGTCTTACAAAAATACCCTTATCTTAAGTTGGGGAATCAACAAAGTAATAGTGGGCCATTGGTACATATCTAAGAAATTAAACTTCTGAAAGTAAATTTATACTTCGCAGGGATATTTACATAAATTGATAATTCTGGAAGGTTGCAAATTAAAAATAACGGTTCATAATCTTTTTATGTCTCTAATATTCTTTTTATTTTTTGTGCCAATTGCTATTGCAGTCGGTCGACGTAATGGATTACTCTCTACTGGTTGGAGTCGACGATGAGAAGCACGAACTTGTGTTAGGAATCATCGATTTTATGAGACAATATACATGGGACAAGCATCTCGAAACATGGGTCAAAGCTTCTGGTATTTTAGGAGGCCCCAAAAATGTCTCCCCAACTGTAATTTCTCCAAAACAGTACAAAAAACGGTTCAGAAAAGCCATGTCGGCATATTTTCTCGTGGTCCCGGATCAGTGGTCGCCTCCGTCAATCTTACCTAGCAAATCAGAGACTAAAAGTGACCGAGATAATGAGGAGGACACTGCCATAACATCGTAAGATGCTTCTGTAAATTTTTGATATTTATGGAAAGGCCCACATTTTAGGGGCTTTCTTCATATAGCTCTTTTTTTCCTCTTCAATTTCTCTTTCATTCTTTCAATTTTGTTTCATAGCCCTATCTTTCCATTCTTTTTGCCCTCCTTTATATGTATCTCAATTTTGAAGGTTGAGAAATCCTATTTATGTATGTTTAAAGCATAAGAATAGTGTTAACTAAATGCCATACATACACATGGAAATTTATATCATGAATAAAGTGTAGTAATTATGTGGTATGAACTTCAAATAATCAAAATTCAGCTTCTTACAGTTGCTTATAAGCTGATTGAGCAAGGTAAATGATTCTTTTTCTTTTTTTTTCTTTTTGCTGTAGTCACCAAATCCTTTTGAAATTCAACATTTGTTTCATGAACTTCGGAAAATTTGATACAAATTCATTTGGAGCCAGCAATATCTTCCAAACATATTTGGCTGTCAGTTGTTTTCAATAATTTGCAACACACATGACATTTGTGCATATTTTAATCTAGTTTATGCTTGGAAACAATGAATCAACATATTTTTCATGTGAAATTGGCTTTTATTTTGTAGATATTCTACAAAACCTTGCATACACTTTATGACATGAGAAATGATCAGTTTCATACAATGATTAGGAAAAACATATAACCTTTTTGCTCTCATTATATTACTAGAGACAACTTGGGCTATTCACATACAACACATAGTAATTCAAATTTAAATATTTGGAGTTTTTAATTCTTCCTTTGGACAGCTGCACTCTGTGTAGATTGAAAATCGGCGTCTAATATTTGAGGCAATTTCTCCATCTGGCATTCTGAAATCTGAGGCTCTCCGATCCATCAAAAGCAAAAAAAGAAAAAGGGCCAATTAAATTGAATATCCCTTGCCTTTTTTCAGAGGTTTTGGTTTTGTTCTCAATCTTTCAATTTTTACAGTTCGGTCCCTTCGCCTTCTCATTTCATTGCAACTGTATCATGTATCATGTTCAGAAAGATTCTTAATCAAATTGGATGGAAATATTATGTTCATATTTCTATCCATTTTGCAAAAACAAATTTTAACCAAAAGGATAATATTATGAAATGTGGGGGTGAGGAACTCAATTGTATCTGTAACAATTAAATGGTCGCGGATCAAACTGAAACCACTCTCAAAGGTTGAGCATCCCCAGTGCGAAAAGAAAACAAAATTAAAGTTACATTATGTCCCTAAAATCGATTGATTGTTGCATCTACTTTTATAATATTCGAATGTTGTTTTACCTTTGATGATTATCTCCTCCTGAATTTTCTCTGCTTAATCGAGGACCTTCGTCGAATCCTTCGCAAATTACTTCCCCGTGCTTGTCTCTGTAGCATACTATTCCCATCTGTTGGTTTTCGAAAACCTGTTACAGGCATCGAATTATTTAGAACTTCTATTTTATGATTTTTATCTCTTTTTTTTTTTTTTGTTCGAATCATAATAACATCTCTTTTCTGCTATTAACAAACACACATAGAATAGGAAAAAGAAGCATACCTTGTTAGTCACTGCAAAATGTTTGATCGAATCATTTGCTTTATTGCGTTGTGTATGAACACTGTGGAGCTTGAATGCTTTGATCATAGTTTTTGAATCCTTTCTTGGGGTGAAAGCACTTGGGGTGGAGCATCTAATAGCCATGGAAACAAAGTTCAAAGAGAAACAAAAAAGGAAAATAATTATTTGAGGATATGGAGTGTTTGGAAGGGAGAGTGATTGATTTGTTCTATGATCAAAGATTAAGTATTAGGTTTATAGTAGAAGTGTGTTAAGATAGATACATACATATTTACAAATGTACCCCCATATATTATCTGCAATTAAGTGGTCCCTCTTTGTCTAATGTGTTTTATCCTTTCTCTTAGTTAATATTATTCTTGTAATCTAGTGGTTTCTTTGTTGCATCCCACAACCTATTGTGACATAATACAAAGTGGTGGGATAATGTAAGTGCCCAATATGAAAACATCAAATGATAGAAGCTTGTGGAATAAGAGGCATCTATTTTGATGCACTTTGTTTATGATTATCTTGAAATAAGTTCAGAATCTGCGAACACAAATGTTTGAAATCTTAGCCATGGTGGAAAAAAAAAAAAGTTGTACATGAACCATGGCAATTTAGCATTTTGCTAGTCACATTCTCGATAACACTTATTAGTGTGTCTGTAGACGGTTTGAGTATCTACAAAAGTTTTAGCAGCGTTATTTGAAAGGACATGAATATTTTTTTTTCCTTGTTGAAATACTTGTAGCAACTTTTCGTGGTAGCTAAAGCAGAAGTTTGCCTGTCTTCTTGGGTTGAAAAATTTCTTTAGCTTCTTATTACAGCAAAAATTTTCAACTATTTATTTTTCAAACACCTAAAAGCTATTTTTTGGAAGAAACTATTCCAAAAGTCATTATTGTATAGATGCAATGGACATGATTCTACCAAACTTTTTTTTCTTTTTTTTTTTGTGGGGAATAGCATGATTTTGCCTACTTTCGGCAGTGTAACATCAAACATAGACAACTTATGAAGGGTGGTATTAGATGCTCTCTATATTATAGTGTTCCCATTTGCTTCATTATTATCCATGTAGTGAATTAAGCATATAATTTGGCCCCATTTGTTATTATCCATGTTGTGAATTAAGCATATAATATATAGCCAAGAAAATATTGGCTAAATTACCAAAAACACATTTGCTCTTCTCTCCATGTCTTAATTATCTCTCTATATTTTTTTATAGCATTTGAATCTTACTGTCTCAAGTAAGTCGACATCTCCAAATTTTGAGGTAAACACACATGTCGTGTTTGGCCCAAATATAGGGCACAGTTGTTTGATAAAGTGTTGTTTCAATAATACTGGACTCCCGATAGGTTCTCCTCCTAGCATTGTCAGAAATTTTAAATTAAAGTTTTTTCTTGTAATCTTTGGGATCTCTTTTTTGTTTATCACAAGCTTTAAAGTTTTTATATTTGTATAAGATATTACTAAAAATAATTAGGTTCTGTTTGGATGTCACTTATTCGGTATAAAAAATTTCTAGTATGATATTGAGTGGGAAGTTTAATTTTTTTTTTCTTAAAAGATCTTGCTATACATTATTTGATTGGATAACATATTTCACCTATCAAGTGACTTATCTTATTCTGAAAAAAATGAATTAAGGGTGAAAATAATATTCGTTCTAAAATTTTGATCACACTCCTAATGTAACACTCCAGGACTTGGAATAGTCCCACATTGGATGTTGAGCCCATGGTGCATGGATATGTAAGGCTGGGTTTTTACATAACTAATAACTGTGCTATAATATTTTGGACTAAGTGACAATATTATTGTGCATGCATCCCTTAAAATATGAGGACACTAGAGAATTAGCCTAATTTGCTCTTGAAGAAGAAGGTAAAAATATATAATACTTGAACTATTGACTATTTTAGATTTACTGTCCAACATTTCAATTTGTTTGTTTTAGATTAGTTAACGATATTTTAACTTTAAAATTTAAATATATTATTTATTTTTATAGATATAGTTAAGGGGTTGTTTGATTTTATGTAATTACATATGCAGTGTAATTAGAAATACATGCAATTGAAAATATATACAACAGCTGTATGTATCATATTTTGTTTGATGTAGTAGAAAGCGCTGCAACTATAAATAGTTTGTTTGGTTGCATGCAGTTGAGAAATAATTTTTAAAATTTTATCATTATATATGTATATATGATGGTGAGATTTTCTCCAATATGAAAAAAAAAATTTATTTAAAAAATAATTAAGTTAAATATACCTTTTGTTTAAAGTTACTCTCACCAACTGCTGTAGTTGGAACTGTGGCTAATTTGGGTATAGTTCCAATTATTGTAGTTGAACATTCTCCTACAATCCCTACTGCATTACATACGTCAAATCAAACACCGAATTTATATTTATATGCAGTTACAACTGTATGTAATAAAATGACCCCTAAAATTCTGAATATCTTTTCAAGCAAGTCATTATGTGCGCATAAAGGCGTTTTACAGCAACAGATCGTATATCATGCATGAAACATTTCAAAAACAATTATTCTATTACTTCCCTTGACTATTTCAGTATTGGAAATAAAAAATTCCAATATCAATATTTTTTATTGAATTGAGTCTCCTTTACCCTCTCAAATTTGTTGTTAATCTGCTTATCAAATGATAAAACCACAATGGCTCCGTTCGTTCGAATTTTTCTATTCTTAGAAACTCCACTTTGTCTAAAAATAGTCAATTGTTTATTATGTTTGACTTGGTCATAAATTTTCAGATAATGGAGTGCGTTAAAAATGAATACAGATGGGATCACAAACCATGCAAAAAATTCATAGATAATTGCATAAGGTATGTTAGTGTAGTTTTATCCAAGAGCTTTATAATTAAGGATCATCTTACCATCTACATTTTTAAATGATATTTTGGATTATCATATTGCATATTTGCAATATCCAAATCATCAGTACTTTGTTCATCAAAATCATCATCATATCCCAATTAAAGTTGAGCATTAGCTTGAGATGACTCTCGTGAGGTACTCACAGATATATTAGGAACAAATAAGCTGCAAATATATATTAATAATAAATACTATTCTTTTGCTATTTGCTAATAGATAATCAATATTCTACTATTGGACTATGCAAAAACAAGAAAAATTTAAAAAAAAAAAGAAAGATCTCAAATTCAAACTTTTTTTTTTTTATCCTAATTGTGATGCAGTACTGATGTCAATTGATGATAAGGAAAGCTTTATATTGAAAAATTTAAGCAGTCGGTTGAATCATTATTATAAAACAAAAAGTTCATTATTTAATTTAACACTAGAGATTTGTGGCCAGGGATGTCAATGGGTATGGATACCCGAAATTTTATCCGAATCCAAACCCGAATAAAACGGATATATCCGATGGATATGGATATAGATATGGATTCGGATATTGATATAAAAAATAAAAATCCGACGGATATGGATTCGGATATGGATTTTGATTGTACCCGACCCGAACCCGAACCCGACCCGAATCCGAATTTATTTTATATTATATATAATATATATATATATATATATAAATTTGATGTTATATCTGAATTTGTATTTTAAAATTTTAAATTTAATATAATATATTTTGAAATATTGAAAAAAGAAATAATTGTTTCGGGTTCGGGTTCGGGTTCGGGTTTCGGATTTTTGGTCGGGTTCGGGTTTGGATATTGATTTTTAAAATCCGTCGGGTTCGGATTTCGGGTTTGGAGTCGGGTTTGGGTTCGAGTTTTTAAAAATCCGCCCCGAATCCGACCCGTTGACATCTCTATTTGTAGCCTACAACCACTTTTTATGCGCAAATATTTTAATAAAAATTAATTTTCTTCAAACTGTTAATAAATAGTTTTAAAAGACTAAAAATTAGAAAAAATTATTAGAGCACCTGTAGTGCTATTCTAGCTAATTTAGCAATCATTCAATATGAATGAATCTTCGAAATTCCATAATTTTTTTTTCAAAAAATATTTTTTTTCTAATTTTGTATTTGATATTTTTTAAACAAAAAAGATAAAATTAAAAGAATTTTTAAAATTAATCATTTTTAAATTTCTATTATCTATGAGCTATAGTTATATTTTACTTTATATATAAAGAAACATACCACTATGTTAATTAATGAGTGTATAAGCTATATATTGTTAATATTTATAACTATTTTTTTAAATCTTATAATATTATAAAAATTAATTGGGACCAAAAAAATTAAAATAAGATTGTACTAAACCGCGCCATTAGAGGCCATTCGTACCTATCAGCAGTACACTTGTCAGCACGAAAGCTTGCTTGTATCATACCATATCAGACAAAGACCCGCACACACTGTGCCAAATAATACTTTAATCATTGCGTTAGATAGTTATAAAAAGTGCTAGTGAAGTAGCGGAATCATTACGTACTCCTGATCCCCATAAATATCGTGGAATGGAAAGTATTCTCAATCTCATATTTAATGAAAAACATCAGCAGTGCATTAATAAGAATATATTAATTCTTACCTATTATTCCTAATATAAGTGACAAAGAATTTAATGATTAGTTACCTAAGTTTAACGCCTAATTACTTTACATTTCTAACTAATTTTTTTTTAAAAAAAAGACAATAATTTTTCAATTTCTCACTGTCGTGTCCGAATTTTTATAGGCTCTAATTTGGCCCCTATGGATATGGTCCACACACTTATTATTTAAAATCTTTTTTCTTATTTGTAATATAACTTAAATTGTTGTTTATTGACTAAATAATACTGTATACTTTATAAAATTAATATTAAACTATGAACTAAGTTTAAAAATAGAAAAATAAAAATTTTACCAGCATGCTTGTGCGTTATGATATTGCCCAATTAGGGTCGGGACCAAGAACAGTTCCAGAACACCTGGTTAACTAAAATTAGCCTAATACGATCCAAAAGAACCTTTTCTAATTAAAAAACTATCTTTTAGGATACGGAAAACTTCAAAAACCCTCCCTGTGGTTTCGTCGTTTCTCATTTTGCCCTTCTGTGGTTTAAGATGTATCAAATTGCCTCCTGTGGTTTCGTTTTTATCTTTTCGGTAACTTTTTCGTTAATATTTCATTAAATTATATATAAAAAACTTCAGATGCCCATCTAGATTTATCAAATATTCACTTTAGTACTTTTTAATTTTAACTTTATCACTGATTTAAGAAAAAAAAATAATGAAATTGATAAGAAAAAGAGAAAAAAGAAACCACAGGAGAGCAAATTAATACATTTTAAACCACAGGGAGGCAAAGTAAGAAACTACGAAATTACAGGGGGGGTTTTTGAAAGTTTCCTTTTAGGATATTTTTTAGAAGACCAAACACTGCCAAATGACTTGACAATAAATTTCAAAATACCTTAACTTTTATGCAAAAATTCTTAAAGTATTATAAATTACATCTATCAGATAATTAATTTTTTTATTTTTTCAATTAATTTTAATAAGGTAAAGACACCTTGGCCTTTTTGACAATTTAAAAAAAGTCCTCCAATTTTTATTTTTTTAGTTAAAAAATTATTTATAGGATAACAATCAAAACTATTAAATTTAATTGAACTTTTCAATAAAGTTATTAGAATAATTTAACTCTTCTTATTAATAAAAAAGTTATTTTGTATAATGTACATAAGCCTACTTTATAGATTTTTTTCTTAATTATAATTTTTATAATGCACATATAATTGTATAACAGCTCAATAGTTTCATATCGGATGGAAATAAAATTGTGTTTGGTATATAAGAGGTCATGAACACTAGTAATAATAACTAGGCTTAAACATTTTAGGCCAGTGATTTGGACCCAACAAATGTTATAAATTGGCTGAAACACTATCTAACTGCCGTGAAGCACGGATTCTGCACTAGTATATTTTATTTTATTTGTCAAATACTTTACTGAAAATAAATTATAGCAGAAAATAAAAGCTGAAGCATAATTGACACACAAAGGACAAAGCATACCCTTCCAAAGTTAAGGCCTATCACAAAGAATGACTAGTGATGCTCCCCCTACTATGGACTATCTAACATCTCTCTCTCTCTCTCTCTCTCTCTCTCTCTCTCATTGAAATGTCCACTGTAGAAAATCCCAATTCTACCCCAGCAACTGCAGCAGAGCCTTCCATGGGCTGCAGCAGCAAAAAGCCATTTCCTCCCACCATTTTAATTGGCTTTTCAGGACAAAACCCCCACATGGGTATTTCTGATCACTCCCTGCCTCCCTGCAACCTCCCAACACTAACACTGTTCCTTTCCCTCTACTCACATTCTTTTGTCACCTCCCCTGTTTCATTTCTCCCTCCCAAATTCAAATTCTCATTAAACTCTCTCTCTCTCTCTCTCTCTCTCTCTCTCTCTCTCTATACTTTTATTATAGGAACACCAAAAAGATCCACCCAATGCTGAGTTTTATCGCTCTTCTTTAGCAGCTTAAGTATTATCTGAGAAAAAAAAATAATTTTTCATATAGTAATAGGGCAGAATATACTGAGTTTGAATCTTCCTAAATTTCTAGTCTAATTTTTTTTTAATCTTTTTAGAGTACATGTATTGTGATCGTTTGTCAAAATATACCCATACATGAAAACAGTATTAATGTCTAGTAGGTTAAGATTGTAGAAAAATAAAGAAATCATTTTTCACCAAGTGTAAGCTCAGTTGGTATCAGATGTGATATCTGAAGTGGAAGAAAGTCTTCTCTTTGTTACGTTACGTATAGTATTAAGAACAAGCGAAATCATATACTATCAAAGTAAATCTCTCTTTTTTTTTTTTTTTACTTCAAATTCTTGTAATGCTCTTATTATAATCCCGCTAACATGATACGTGAAAATGTGATTAAGTTCCAATATAATAATAATGTACGGCAATAAGTCTGAAAAAAATTATCGTAGTAGCTCACATTTCCTAAAAGCCGACACATCAGCGACATTTTAGGATACATTTTATGTACCTATAGCATAATCCATCCATAACATGATAGGTGGAAATGTGATTATGAGGCTTGGTACTTTGTGATGCTAATTAGTTGTATAACAAGGAGGACCACAAGGTCTTTTGTGCATTCAGTCAAAGAAGTGCAAAATTTGGTAAAACTAATAATTGTTGCTTCCTTGGTAAGTGGGTCTTTTGAAATTTTGAACTTTGGGCTTTGTTTACATAGTTACTTGGAAGCATTAATAAATGACTTGCATGGTGCACAAAACATGATAATATTATTATTATAAACATACACCCCCAATATAATAATTTGTCCATGTATGTCACAATTCTAATACAAACAAGTCTTAAATTTTCAAGAACTCATTTTCTGCAATTTTCTCCTAATTTTGTTGCTGCTCCTCAAAGAGAGTTTGTTTTTAATAAAGAAATCATCTTCTTGGGTTCATGTATTTAATTGAACAAAACACAGCAAATTGCATCATTTCCTCATCAATCCAACAAATCACATGAATTAAAAGAACCCAACACAGCCATTATGCTTTGAACAACACACAGATAAGCCAAATAAATCACTGTAATGGCAACTGGATCCTTCTTTTGCCTCTTTTGGATTCTACAACAGCAAGAGAACCAAAAAAAAAAAAAAAAGGTTGGGGTTTTTTTTTTATTATTTTGAGTAAATTTTCTTCTTTAGAGGTGGTGGTGGTTGTTGTTGTTGTTGCAGGGAAAGCAACCACAGGAATATTGCACTGAGAGATTAGAGCTCCTAATCTTTTGTGCATAATCTGATGCTTTTTGCAGCTGCTGTGTATGCTGTAACTGCGCCGAAGCTCTCCATTCTTCGGCTTTTCGATGAACAATCGCCATCCTTTTCATCAGCTTCTCCTCCAAATTTGATTTCATTTTCTGTATTTTGACCTATAAATACAGAAAAAACAAATTTAAAAACCAATCTGAATCAATTTAAACTACATAGCTACTAAATATGAACATGAGGCTACATTGCATGATAACTTTGCGGGATTCGTATCGTCAATAGACAATATGTAAACATTAAATAAACAATTTAGAAAGTGATGTTGTCAAAAATGTGAGACTTTTAAGAACGGTCGGCAAAACACTTTAAAATTTGCGTATCCTTTATGACAGTAAATTTTGTCATATGTTCTCTACCAACAATAATCACCACATTGATGAGAATTTTATATTGAGTGTAATGTAATGGCAGGTACCGCAAATTACTTGCTGAAATTTGAATTCCGAGAAATGCCAATCAATTAATATCAACTATTGGGACCTTCGAGGCGAAAGTACCGAAAAAAAAAGTGGGTTATCGGAATGGATTATGTTTATTTTACACGTATCGAAGGCTTTCACATGGCCTACTAACAACAAAAACATCCTTGACTTTTGGGAACACTAATCCAAATTCATGTTTTAAAAAAATAGAATTAAACGTAGCTAAAACAGATTAAAAAGAGTTCAATTGCACATGTCTGTCGCAGAGGGCGTAACTTGTGATAAAGAAAAGATCAAAGGACAGACACTACCCCATTCTATAATCCAAATTCAAAACTTCGAAACAAGAGATCATGTACTTAAAAATAAGCTACTAAACTCACCCACAGCACTTCACATCCCCAGAAACACTAATAATTTACGGAGCATCGTTTGTTGGTTTCGATCTCCATCTGAGAGTTTCAATTAAATCAATTATGCATCGTCACCAATATGAAACATTCAAAAGATCAGTACCAGTATATTCCCCTTAATTTTTCAATACCTAGAAATCTTAGATAACGCGATCAAACACCCCCTTAAAGTAACATTTCCTCTATTACAAGTATGAGATTTTGATACCTAAGTTTTATAGAGGCCATGATATGATGCAATTTAAATGACCCAAAAATACTATCCTTCAAAAAAGAAACCAACTACAACATTATTACATCTCAGTGTTGGGCTCCAACACTGAATGACTATTGTTTAAAGACATGAAGACTTGGAATATGAATCAATTAGGCATTCCTTTGTAATGACGGTCATCGGTCCCTACGTTCTTAAAGAAAGTCACGACCGGTAGAACCATTGTGAAAGCTGGTAAAATCGAAAGTTAAGGAGCTCAGGATGTGCATCCTTGTCTAATTATATCAAAATTTGCAATGAATTCTAGAGTTAGTGTTCATGACTAAAAGCTATAGAAACTTGAAATCTAGAAAGGGAGAAGAAAGCCCACTAAATGAATTACCTCCAGTTTTCTTGACTGTGCTTCAGCCTTCGCATTCTGAAGGTTCACCCAAGCCTGAATCTTCGCCTCTTCCCTTTGATACCTAATCAAGAAAATCACAAAACCACGACACCAAATTGTTACTAAAGAAAAAAAACATAATGCAAATTTTCATGTCAATTAATGTTGTGCTTCTTAATTCATCACCTTATACAACTCTTAGCCCTCTCCTCCTCCTCCCATGCCGAAGCTCTAAACTCGACACCACTCTTCCTCCCACCGCTTATTTCAAAATGCCTCAAACTCTTCGAGATCTCCTCTTCCTCCTCCTCTCTCGTGCTCCAATTTGAGGCCACCGAATCGTATTGCAAACTGAGCTCAAGCTTCGCAAAGTGGCAATCTTTTAGTTCAGAAATATCTAAATTAGGATTGTAAGGCACCAAAAGCCCGGACCGACTAGCCGGAGTGTTATGTCTAGCCGGCGAAGTGCTCATGATAGGAGTGTGGCTTCTCGAATTAGTCGAGCTTCCGAGAGGAGTCATTTCGGTTCCGACTTCTCTACGCTGAACCGGCGCAGAAGCTACTTCCGTCGACGCATCTTTCATCGGTGCACTGTATGGACTTTTGAACAAAAAGCTCATTTTTGCGGGCTCTGAGTATTGGAAACTGGAGGGGATTGGTTCCACATTGTCTGTGAACTTATCTGCAGTAAAGTTTTGAAATTGGGTTCTCAAATTACAAAGATGAGAGACAATAAACAGTTTTAGTTTCATTTAGACCTTAAAACAATAACTTAGGTACTTACATGTAAGCATTTTAACAGGGCAAGAAAGGAGTTATAAAGTGGGAAAAAGTAAAAGTTTTTTAGTTCTAACCTTTCAAAAGCACTTCTGCAGAAGCTCCATGTAAAGCCACACTTGGATCCAAGGGCACAAGTTGCCCATCAAAGCTTGAAACAGAATTTCTGAAACCCTTCTCCTCACAAACCCTAACTTTCTCAGGAAAGCCACCACCTTTCTGATCAAAGCCACCATTTTGCTTAGAAATCTTTGATGGGTCTGAAGATTTAACCAAGTGGTGGGCAGGGGATTCATGGCATGAGCTGCTGATCAGCCACTTCTCTGCATCCTCCCACTTTGATGGCACACCCTTTTTGGAAAGATAAGAAGGGGTGAAGTGGAAAATGGGCCTCCCTGGAGTGGGAGGGGCCTCCAATCTCCTCCCTTCCCCTCTCCTCCTCTGAGCTGAGGACTCATTCAAGCCTCTGCTGTTGCTGTTGCTGCTGCTGCTGCTGCTTCTTGGAGCAGCAGCAGCCATGGGAAAGGCCCTCACAAAATCTGAGGTCTCCTTGAGGTTGAGCTTGCACAGTGGGTCACAGAAGCTTGAGTCAGCTTCTTCTGATGAATCCTGGGGAGAAACAAGTGGGTGCAAAGAGAAATCAGTTACTGCATTGGAAATGTGTAGGGGAAAAAAAAATAACAAACAAATAAAAACAATTTAAAAAAAAGGTGAGATTTTTACCATCTTGGCAGATTGGAAAAGAGATGAGGGTTGCAAATAAGTTGGGGTTTTGAGGTCTAGTGAAGTGATTACTGATTTGGGGCTTGAGGAATCTCTCTTCTCTTCACCTGCTTTTCTGTGTTGAATCATGCTTTCACAAGTAGAAAAAAAGCCTTGCTTTTCTCTCTCTCTCTCTCTCTCTCTCTCTCTCTCTCTCTGAAAAATGGAAAATGTCAGCAATGCAGCAGATAGAAGCAGATAAATGGCTTCTGAATTTAGGAGCTAGTGGCTCTTTCACCTCCTTGGAGTGTCACAGCAATAGCATTGCTTTTGTGGAAGTAATTAATGGAGAAGCACTTTTGGAGGTGTAGTTTTAAAATAAAAAAAATTGGGTTGGGCTCCTATGGTTTCTCCTACTAGAGTTGCTTTGACTAGGTAGAGAGAGAAAAGGAAGGAGAGCAAGAGCTTGTAGTGAGAAAAGGAGAGCCCTCCAGGAACTATTTGTATTTGGTTCCTGGGAAGCTTCTTGGTTTTTAAATCCTTGTTTGGTGGTCATGGGATATGTGGTCCATAGATAATAAAGATCCTAGAAATGAAATGCTATGGACACACCAAATTGGATCCAAAGTTTTTTTTTTTTTCCTTTTTTTCTGAGAGTGTTTCTTCTGCAATAATAGTGAAATGTAGAGCTGGTCACAAATCGAGTTAAGAACATTCAAAGTGATTTCAAATAAAAGAAAGATGGTATAGGAAAAACTTTTCTTCAAAATAGAGTGAAGAGATAAGTTCTACAAACTTGCAATTAATTAACGGTTTCTTTTGATACAAAGAGTTATCTAACGATATTATACGAACAGAAGTTGAGGTGAAAGTATAAAAATATATGCTTTTTCATTGTATGAAACACAATCTCTCTATAATCTCGAACACAACCTACAAATCTAAGCGAGGAAGGAAATGCCATTTGCTCTCATCTAGTTTGTCAACTATGTTTTGGGTACATTTTCAGATGCCTGTAGGATTAGTGAAATAATAATAAGATTAAGGGGCAGCCCTGTTCATGTAAGTGTTGATTTTCTCCCTCCCATGCTCTCTTGCCTCCATTACACACTTGTATCATTACTTCCATCTTATTTTATTAAGGTCATCAATTCCACTGTGCCCCAGCATGCAGAGTATAATGTTATGATGATGTAGAACTCTCTCTTTATTAAAGGGATGGTTTTTGTACTATGTTCCTGTGATAATTTTGTCTCTATACTTTTAATTTAAATAATTTACTCCTTAAACTTTCTTATAATTGTGCTCTTAGTTTCTAACATTTTTTAAAAAAGGTTAGAGTGTTATCATAATGCAACATTTAACTATGTTTAAAATATACTAAAATAAATGAATTATTTACAATAGAAGAATCAAATGATTATTTTATACAAAAGATAGGTTGTGAGAATAGAAAGAGCGGTCGGATCATTCGCGCTAACCATTAATTCCAAAAACTCAAATTATTAAAAATACGCATCCAATTTACTTAAGCGTACGGACATAACCCTTATGGTCGATTATGATTCGGTCCAACCAGTCTCACATCATTTCAAACATAACTCGACCTAATCCAATCTCCTACCATTTCGAACATGACTCGATCCAATCTACCCTACTGTTACAGAAAAAAAATTACTGACTCCTTTAAACCAACAAAAACTATTCATACATTTGTAACTCTTGTTGCATACTTGCATGCCCTACTACATTGAAGTGACCTTTGTTTTGGCTTGGTATGTATATAAATATATATATTTTTTTATATATACATATTTGGCTTGGTGCACACAAGGACAAGGGACAATGTGGTTTCCTGTGCCTAAATATTTCAATGTGCTCACCAAGCCCAAGAATATGATGGACAGTCTGGACTGCTGAACAACACCCCTTTGGAACTGGAGAGAGATTCTTATCCAGACTTTTGTCTAGCTTATTAGTGCTATGCTTCACTAGGCTAGTTAATAAGTTGGCTAGATTATAAAAAACCTATCTCACTTTAATTCTGTCTCAATTATCCTTCTATATTAAAAATTGTAAAAATTACTATCTTATATTTTGTTATAATTTTAAATAGAAAGTTGGCAAATTAGGCTATAAAATTATACTAAAATAAACTAGCCTGCGACGTTATTTCACATATGACCATATATCAAATTTACAACCCAAAAAATATATAAAAAAATTATTTTGCTAATATTATCATAATTGAGAGCTTATTAGGCATTTTATTCAATTTATATGATTTTATTGCGTTATTTATAGATAAATGTACCTGTAAATTTATTTTTACAAAATTTTATAGCTAAATTCAAGAATTATCCCAAAATAACTGGATCTGTTTGAGACAATAAAACAGTGTAGGGAGATAAGTGATGCAATTTTTTATGCAGAGAGTAATTAAGACAAATGCTACAGTGCAAAGGGTGCTTTTTATAATTTATATTAAAAAGTTAGGTGAAAAATGTATAGAGAACCCTCAGCAATAGGTCATTTTTGAAACAGGTCCCCCTACCTCATTTTTTTTTATTTGCTTGTTCTTAATTTTGAAGACTTTTGATTTCATTTATATGAAAAACCCTAGACAGCCCCCTAAAACTTCAGTTAAAGAGCTAAAAACTTCGAACTCGAACCTGAAACCTTCGATTGTGGTCAACGTAAGGCGGTTTCCAGTATTAAAATTAATGACTTCATTAGCTATCAGTCGTTGCTGTTGGTTAATTGAACTTAGAGTTTCATTAGCTAATACAAATTGAGGACTAATTAAATTAGGAATTGTTTGAGTAAGCACAACAAGCATACCCAAAAGAGCTTGAAACCCTAATTTTCTAATAAACACACACTTTGGGGTTCGAACCCCTAACTTACAAACAGTATTTTTTTTATCAGAAACCAACTATTCTATGCAGTGATTGTTAACATGGTATAAGTTGGGCATCTAAAACATTTTCAGGTTCAAGGTGCTTGATTTTCTTTTCTTTTCTTGTACTTTTACAATATTTAAAGGCACATTATTTTATTATTATTTTTTACTGATGTAGTCCATGCCTCCATGGGCAGATGTGGTGGACAATGTGGTACCCCAGGAATAATGGGATGATGATGATCACACTACAATGAGGCAATTCCCCATCAAAATTGCACTGTATTCAGATATAATGAAGTTTGTTCCTCATGTTCTAGAACTTATGTACTTAGCTGCCAAATAATCCCTAAATTGAACAATATCCAAGTTAATATTTTCATTCCTTAACTGACCGTCCGTTCCTAAAGCAAGTGGCAAAAAATATGATGATTGATATTCGAAGTTCTAAATTTGAAACTTAATTGCTTTGTATCTTCAACTAAATTTATTTTTTTTTAAAATAAACGAAGCAAATAACATACTATCTTTCTTACTAACGAACACATATTTTGACAGATGCAGTTCGGAGTATATGATTTTACTATCTACACAATACACTATGGCTTAAATTAGTACTTTTGTAAAAATACTGTTTGAAAAAAGTAATAATAAAATTTTCAATTAGAAGTGCCAACAACTATCAACTAAAGCTTCTCATTTTGGGACGCAAAAAGCTCATTTAAGGTTCCTGCCACAGCAAAAACATCAAACATTTCATTAATTAAACATCCGGTAACCAAACCAACTTACAGTATAAAATCAACCCAAAAAAAAGAACAAAATTTGCAAATTTATAGCATAAAATCAACCAAATCAACTTCTTTTTGAGGCAGCCAGACCCACCTAGGCTCAAGCTAAATGTTTACAAATTTGCAATCCTCACTTACATAACCACCATAGTCATTAAACCATTTAAGGACCAAATGAACATTCAATAAATAGATACACTCTCAAGTCCACAAAGAAATATATATATATATATATATATATATATATATATATATATATATATATATATATATATAAAATAAGCATTAGAATTGATAGATTCACTGTTACATACAGCATTGGAAGGCAAAACATGATAGTTATCAATTTCCATCCATGTAAACCCCACACTTCCACATTCAGGAATCTAAAACTTTTGGCAGGTTATAGGAAAGAAAACCAAGCTTAAAAATTAGAAAAGAAGGCACTAAATTACATTGAAATTGAACATAACCTGGCAAAAAAAGCATCGCGAAGTTATCGATCAGTCCTTTACATCTGTAACACCTTCTGACAAAATTTGAAACCTTGCTTCAGCTTCAGCCAAGCATGGGGAGCTTATCACTTTACAAATTCGCTCCTCCCCTCTTCCTTTTCGAAGAGCAAGCCTGATAATATCAAATAAATTATCAACTTATTCAAACAAACAAAAAAAAAGAAACAACATAATTGTTGAAATGATGACAGAGGGAAAAAGGAAAAAAAAAAAAAAAAAACACTCAGAGAACATTACGATTTGCACTTTGATCACTTAAGCTATCAAAACCTACATGTACCACCTCGATCGATTAGGCATTGATATTTCAAGAGAAGAAAGTGCACTCGTGGTATTATTAAGGGGCTTTCTGCATGTTAGCCAAGTTAGAAGAGGATCATTATCACAGAAAAAGGAGGACCTTGTTGTAGAAGCATGGGCCATTATGTTTCCACCAATAGGCTTTATTTGTGGCCCAGCAAATATTGCCGAACCATCCACTTGAGCGACAACTTGATTTGTGATAACCACAGCTACTCCAAACTACATCAAGCAATACCGCGAGAAGAAGTCATAATAATAGTAGTAGTAATAATAATGATAGTAATAATAGTAATAACAATAATAATAGCAGTAGTAATAGTAGAAATAGCAATAGACACTTGGAAGAACCACAAATTACTGCTTCAAACTAGTACATTTAGTATCCCTGCAAAATAATTTATAGACATTAAGTTCTTGAAAAATTCAGCCTTTTGAAGAGATATATACATAAAATATAACTTTACATGTTTGTTTGTGAGAATATATCTAGATTTTGTTGGGTGAAAAAAATTGGCATGACTGATAGATTATACCTCATCTGCCAATTTCTGCAGACTCCTAAGAAATTTTGCCAAATGCATTTGCCTGGCTGATAATTCTCCCCTTCCCGAAAAGTCGGTTCTGTAAAGAGCTGTAGCACTGTCGACTATCATTAAAGCAAACCTACACAAAAAAAAAGAGGCTCAAATTTAGTTGCACTCAACAACACCAACACACAAAATTAGTCATTATTTAATTTCGCCCATTCTCATAACATTTGACTCTACAGTGAACAGAAAGATAAACCAAATAGGCTTTACAAGGAAAACACACATATCAAGAGCCAAGATATTCCAATATTATTTTGGGGTTAATTACAAATTTATGTCTACTCTCTGACACAACACCACCTCAACATCTTTAGATTTGAAACCTCAAAAGTGAAAATATTGTCATATTGAAAATCTAGTGAGATGATGCCACCACAGCATCTTCTTTCAGATGGTGGACTAACAAATGACTTAAATTTTTTCATACAACAGACATTTAAAGACCAAATCAACCATCGAGATTGAAACTTTTTAGTAACTAATCTCTGGGTTAAACTTTGATGACTAAATTTGCAACAAACCCTGAATAATGAGACAATGTGTTCATGCTTGCTGCACAAAATTCGAATCACGATACAATCATAAGAATAAAAAATGTTAGTGACTCTCTGATTTGATTTCGTGTGATTATGAACAAAAGAGAAAAGTAATATAACCTTTACTACGGATAGACATATGAGCAAGAGATGAATAAAAGTTAAAGACGACATGCCTGGTCTCCACCATCATTGAAGCTGCTTCCAGCAAAAGCCGAGACTGATGATCAGTATTATAAGCTCTAGCGTAAGCTACATTCTCTAGAACATCAGCGCCATTTAATCCAAACCTGTAATTCGCATGAGCTCCTAATGTTAATAATCATATATTAGTTTTTCGTCTCTTAATTTACTCTCATGGTTCCTTAACACCTGTCAGCAATCTGTAGCAGTCTTTGGGGCCTGAACGTTCCCTCAGCATCGATATACATAGCCTTTCCTTCACCACCACCTTGATCTAACGGAAGCTGAAAGGTAAAATTAATAGCAACTTCAGTAGCTTTTTCAGCAAATGAGTTTGAATTCATTTGCAAATTACTGAATTCAAGTGATTGAGATACATAGTTGTCATCTGTTGTTTGCTTACTATCCTATTTTATCAGTAATTTTGTTTAGGTGCCTTGTCAGAGAGAAAATTTTTCTTATCTTTAGAGACTCAAATAACCACAAATTGGACATCAAACTAAAAATCCACCTAAATTAGTGCAAATCAGTACAAATTATGAATAAATGAGCATCCAAATGAGAAAATTGAGAAAAATGAAGTGAAACACAATCCAAACAGGGTATTATGAAAGGAAATTGCAAGGATGGCCAAGAAAGGGCTTTTTTATAAAATGACCCTCTAAAAAATTGTAATTGGCAAAATAACCATGTAAAAATTTTATTTGTAAAACTAACCCTCATTTCGCCACGTAAGCGCCACGTCAAAATTTTCTTATAAAGACGGTAAATCGTTCGCCGTTTTCTCTTATTTCTTTTATTTTAAAGACGGTAAATCGTTCACCGCTTTCTCCCATTTCTTTTAAAGGCGGTAAATCGTTCACCTCTTTCTCCCATTTCTTTTAAAAACGGTAAATCATTCACCGCTTTTCACTTTTTTACTGTTTCTATATCCCATATAATCTTAACAACTTTTAAATCCTAATAATTTATCCATATAATTTCATATAAAAGCAGTTAAGATTATATGAAATTATATAGATAAATTATTAGGATTTAAAGGTTGTTAAGATTATATGTAATTTGTTAGAATTTTTATGTGGTTGTTAGGATTATATATGGAATATAAAAAATAACAGTAAACAAGTTATGGGAGAAAACGGTGAATGATTCACCGCCTTTAAAAGAAATGGGAGAACGCGGTGAACGATTCACCGCCTTTAAAAGAAATAGGAGAACGCGGTGAACGATTCACCGTCTTTAAAAGAAATAGGAGAACGCGGTGAACGATTCACCGCCTTTAAAAGAAATTCTGACGTGGCGCCGACGTGGCGAAAAGAGGGTTAGTTTTACAAATAAAATTTTGAGTGGGTTATTTCGCAAATTTTAAAATTTTAGAGGGTTGTTTTATAAAAAAGTTCCCAAGAAACACACTGTAACAAATTAATACAAAAAAAAAAAAAGAAAAACTGAAATGGCTGAATACATCAAGAAGCACATATTAGCAACTCCACTGACTAGATTTAGTAGGGCTGATAAGCTCACCTGGCAAGTAACACATAGGGTATGGCACAACTGGGTCTTTCCAGATCGGAACTCACCATATATTTCAGTGATGGACCCAGTTTCTATTCCTCCTGTAAAGAACATGAGCTCTTTTTCTTTCAGAAAAAAGGTACAAATACTTTTTACAACTAATAAATTCCAGAGTTTTTATTTCTAGCGGAAAAATCATGTAATTTATCAACCAAAATATTACCTTCCAAGATTTTATCAAGCTCCCTCGATCCGGTTGCAATTTGGATAATCTCGAGCCTCTGTGCGTGGAGTTGACCAGCACTAGTAAAGCCCAAGGGAACAAGCTTTGAAGCTGTGAATTGAAAATTCAAATGTCTAATGAAACAATTCATTAGTAGAAGAGAATTATGCACTCTCAACCAATACAAGGCAAATAACACATTCACTCGCCTGCTTCAATAATTTTATCAACTTTTGCATCACTTATCCCTTTGATTTGCAAGAGATCTTTTCTTGGAGAGTATGCGACGGATTCGACAGTGCAGAGACCAGCATCTTTCAGCTTTTTTACATCCAAAGCAGCTATTCCAGAAGCCTTACCAATTTACGCAACAAAAGAATACGTTATCAACTATAGCACCAACTGCAGTTGAAGAATCACTAATAGTGACCAGATATGTTGTAACCAAATGCAAATGCTAAATGTTCAAAATTGTCGAGTAAGGTAACGGAGACTTAGATTCTGTATTTTTTTTTTTTTTTGAGAGATAGGTAACACGCTACCCGCTTCGTTTATTTCATTTAGAAATAAACTTAGCTGGAAATATGAATCAACTAGGATTCGAACTTGGGACCTCGGGTACCAACCACCAAACCCTTTGCTACTTACTCTAGGATTCGAACTTGAGACTTAGATTCTGTATTGATTTTGACCTTGCTATGAAGTGTTGCCTTAGTAGTGCTTTTAGAAGAAGTATTAAATTAAAATACTCCAGAGATTCTCCAGGTAGCAGAATTAGAAGAACCAAATTAAGGCTTCATCTTCTGGATCTAAGAATCTCATTTCTACTTCATGCTGCAATAGAAGTGCCAGTGTTTTTTTTTTTTTTTTTTCTATTTGCAAAATGCTGCACTAAAAAGGTAACAGTAGCAGAAGCAAAAGCGAGGCCAAATAGGCTCTGAAGAAATACCAACCAGAGTGAAAAACTAAGGGATACCCATTTGCACCTGATGGTTCATATACAAGAAAATGCTACAAACTACCGATTTTGGCGTGATTTGATAAGGAAAGAAACAAAATTTTTAAGGTCGAGAAGGGGGAAAGACTGAGAAACCAATCAAACAGGAAAAATTAAGGGATGCACATTTGAATTGGACCGTCCTGGGATAAGAAAATGCAGGGAAGGCTCGGTTTTGATGAGGTTCGTTGAGGAAGAGGGCGAGCTCTAGGGTTTTAGTATCTGAAAAGGACAAAAAGAAGAAGAAGAAGAAGAAGAAGAAGAAGAAGAAGAAGGGTTTTTTAGGTGGCTGATTCACCTGGAGGTGTTCGATGGGGAAAGGGCCGTGTTGCGTGTCGCCGATCTCCTCTTGCTCCGCCATTGTTTGCTGCTTCTGCTTCTGCTTCTGCGCCGCAGCCGCCATGGCCGGGAATCGGAGAGAGAGAGAGAGAGAGGCGGAGGGAAAGATGAGTATTCAAACAATTGTGGAGCGCCAAAAACAAAAATATAAAATAAAATAAAAGCTAAGGTAAGATGAGTGGCCAGGTGGGTTGAATATATCCGAGGGAAACTTCCTCAGCACACCACCGTGTAATAGTAAGATTTAGTTTTGTATTGAAATTTATCTGACTTATTAGGTAAAACGGAGTTAATGTATCTATATGAAATATAATATTATGTGCGAAAATAAATAGAATATTTTTTTATCGTACTTTCTCACTACACGTAAAGTAATTTTTCCACAATCTCAAACACGAGGCCTTAATTTTTTTTTTTTGGGAAGCTTCAAATAACCCTCTATGGTTTCGCGGTTTGAAGTGTATTAAGTTAGTACCATGTGGTTTCGCACCTTCTCACTTTAGTACCCTGTGATTTCAAGTGTATCAAGTTAGTACTCAATGCTTTCGCACCTTCTCACTTTAGTACCCCGTGGTCTAATATTTCGTTAAATTATATACCCTGAAAACCGACCGTCCCTAGAGCAAGTGGCAAAGGGCTTGGTGGTTGGTACTTAAGACCCAAGTTCGAATCCTAGTTGATGACTTGATTCACATTTCCAGCTAAGTTTATTTCTAAATGAAATAAACGAAGCGGGTAGCGTGCTACCTATCTCTAAAAAAAAAAAAATTATATACCCCGAAATAGATAATAAAAAAAAAATTATATACCCCGAAATAGATAATAAAAAGAGAAAATTAAAACTACAGGTACTAACGTGAACCACAGGGTACTAAGTTGATACACTTGAAACCGCAGGTACTAAAGTGAGAAAGTGCGAAACCACGGGAGTATTTAAAGTTTTTTTTTTTTTTAAAGATAAAGTTTAATTTAAAAGCTAGGGGTAGGGGTTGATCTACGCCGTGCCGGATCATGACGGCCCAGATTTTTTGATCTTATCGGGCCACAAGCCCAGGCACCATTCTTTGGACTATGGCCCAGCACGGCCGACACCGCTGCCCAGGCCCTGTCGTGTTGGGCCGGGAGACAGGCCGTCCTATCTAACTATACTTTTTTATTTGTTATGTTTAAATTTTATTTTTTTAAATTTTTACTAGTGATTTTATAAAATATAGTTCTTTTATTAACTAAATAAGTTTTTGATGACTTTTTCTAAATAATTATTTTGAAACTTGAATAATATAAATTAATATTTTAAAAAATAAAATAAAAATTAAAAATTTTGTTAGGAAAAAGGCACAACAGGGAAGTACGACATTTGGATCCGAATTGGATGGCTACAAGCCATGAAGCATAGAAGCGATGATTTTTTTTTTTTTGAGAGATAGGTAGCACGCTATCCGCATCATTTATTTTATTTAAAAATAAGCTTAGCTGAAAATATGAATCAACTAGAATTTAAATTTAAGACATCGAATACCAACCACCAAATCTTTTGCCACTTGCTCTAGAAATGGTCGGTGTTAATTGTACACCAAAAAAAAGAGTGTAAATCATACACTTTATTCATGTTAGGAACTGAGTGAGGACGGAGTGTGTACAAATAACATTTACCTTTTTTTTTAATTTAATGACGACAATACCCTCAATAAAATTGCTTTTCCCATCCAACTCCCCACCTCTCCTTCCTTGTTTCCCAAGTAGTACTCTGCCGCAGCATTATATTTACTAAAACACCACCAGATCCAAAACACCACAAAACCCCTTCTCCTCCTCCCCCCCCACTCCCCCTCTCTCTCACACACATCGTCTTCGAGATGTTCCTCACGAGGTGAGTTCTCTTCCTCTTTTTTCTCCGATTTAATCCGTGTATTACTCGATTTTTGATCTGGGTTTTGGGGTTTTCGTTCCCAGGACCGAGTACGACCGAGGGGTCAACACCTTCTCCCCCGAGGGGCGTCTTTTCCAGGTCGAGTACGCGATTGAGGCCATCAAGGTGGGATTTTTTTTTCCTGACGTTTTTGTGATTTTTATGGCGAAACACGAATTGGGCCTTTGGATTCTTGCTCTAAAGTTGGTGTTTTTGCGATTGTTTGGTTGTTGTGGCATTGTGGTTCTAGTTGGGTTCTACTGCGATCGGATTGAAGACGAAAGAGGGCGTCGTGCTCGCCGTCGAGAAGCGTGTTACTTCTCCCTTGCTGGTATTTGATCTCTTGATTTGATCAATTTGTTGTTCCATTACCTTATTTTTTGATTCAATTTTTGTACAGGTATGCTTCATATGAAGTTTTCGTTGATCTTTGTACAGCTTGATTGTTTTTTATCTCTGAATAAATTGCACTACTAAGTTCGTATTATTGCGCGAGTTTCCACTTTGTTCCCAATTAATTTGTTGCATTAGGCGGTTCGAACTTGTGAAATGCAATGTTTGCGAATTTTGTGTGTTGAAACTAGGAACTCTCTTTTCTACTAATTTCACATGCTTGGCAATTGATGATGAAGTTGTTTGTTCCTTCTCGAACAAGTGTGACAGAGCTTGGGTTTTAAGACCTTCTGTTGTGCATTCTTAGCTCGCCTTGGTGGTTGATCGGAATGATACGATAATCTCTCCTTTTGCTTTATAGTTCGTAGTCACGAATAGAGTTCAGTTGACGAATGCAAGGGTTGCATCACCGGAACTTTTCTTGTAATATACGGTCTCAATGCCACATCAACTGTGCTAAACCACATCCAATATTCTTGTAAATACAGTCTGAACGACCCAGGAAACTGATATGAACTGCCCTATATTGTGCTGACCTGATCGATTGGTATGACATTTGGTAGGTCAACCATAATATATTTATTTAATACCATTATGTCGTTGGTTGAAGGATTAATTCAGCATTGAGGAGCATTGTTACTCTAAATTTCCACACAACACATGTGAGCATTCATGCACACAGAGATAACTGATCGATTGGTATGACATTTGGTAGGTCAACCATAATATATTTCTTTAATACCATTATGTCGTTGGTTAAAGGATTAATTCAGCATTGAGGAGCATTGTTACTCTAAATTTCCACACAACACATGTGAGCATTGTTACTCTAAATTTTCACACAACACATGCACACATACATGCACACAGAGATAACTCCTTACGAAATGTTGCAATGTTACAGTTGGAGCATACATGCCCTGTTGATTAATTAAGTTGGGAAATTGACTTTTGTGAAATGTTAAATTTAGTAAAGTTTGGACACTGACTAATGAAATTAGTCATGACCAGGTAAAGCCTTTTAAACCTGTGATGCTGCTCTTTTCCAGTTCTTGTAGAATTCATTTTTAAGCAATTCTCTGGGTAACCATCTGTGAGATATTAGGCCCTATCCTTCTATTGATTATTCTATTCTGAAATTTAATGACACTTGGCGTGCCTTCTTTTCTCTTGACGAATTAGTAGAATTTGCAATTATGTTCCGAATTCATATTGAACTCAAAAGAACACACACTCCGTTACAGTCCTCTTACTATCGTAAATTATTAATTTATGAGACATTTCTAATGTTCCTTTACTGTGCATTTGGTTTTATGTTTTTAGGAAGTTTTTTTGCATTTTGTGATTGCCATCCTTATATTTGCTTGATTGCTTGAGTGCTGGGGCGACCTTTGTCACATAGAAACTTAATTGCTGTTTTATTATCTACTTGTTGTAAAGTGATGTTCACTTTGAGAGGGATCAACTTCTCTCTAGAAGTTTTGCTTCCTACTTTTAGACATACTATCAATTTTATTCATTGGGATGTGATTCTTTAATGTGCATTACGGCTGTGAATGTGGAGGTTTAATATTTGTTTCACTTATTTTCATGAAATTATTAGGAACCAAGCAGCGTTGAAAAAATCATGGAGATTGATGAGCACATAGGTTGCGCGATGAGTGGACTGATTGCTGATGCACGGACTCTTGTTGAACATGCCCGTGTTGAAACTCAGGTAATCTTAATGTATTTATATTGTTGGTTATATTTGTTGTTTCTCCAAAATGCTCAATCTATAGCTTACAAAAAAATTATTCATCAGAATCACAGGTTTTCATATGGTGAACCAATGACTGTTGAGTCAACTACACAAGCTCTTTGTGATCTCGCTCTCAGGTTTGGCGAAGGAGATGAAGAGTCCATGGTGAGCGTCATTAACTCGTCATATATAAAAAAATCTTATGTGCAAAAAAGGATTCTAGATGTGGATAATCAGGAGTTTGCTTATCCTTGTCGTCTTACTCTGTAGATATTTTACCATCATCTCTCTCTCTCTCTCTCTCTCTCTCTCTCTCTCTCTCTCTCTGGTTTGTTAACTTTGGCATTTTTTTTCTTTTTTTCTTTTTTTTTTTTTTTAAACCAAATATGCTAAGTTGGATTGGCTGAAGTAATAGACAATAGGTAAGAGGCGGCTCTCAAATTGAGAACTGAAACTCTTCGAGATTGGAATTAAACATTCTTTCTTATTGATAGCATCAAAATCATACTTATATGAACTGTCATTTTATCATTCATTATTTATTATCATTATGTTATTTGAATTTGTAAGTGGTTATATTGATCCAAAGCCTGAGTAATGCTAATAGCTATTTGTCTGGGAGTTCCTTAGGCTAAATGAGTTTGTCTTTTGAATTCTTATTTTCTTCATAGTGGGCATAATATTTTTTATATTACAACACGATAGGCAAAAGTAGTTTTAGATTGTTATTGTTAAATAATGGCCGATTGCTAATTATCCTCTCTTTTTTCTTGTTTTTTTTTGCCAGTCACGACCTTTTGGAGTATCTCTTCTCATTGCTGGTCATGATGAAAATGGTCCCAGCTTGTAAGTAGTGATTCCTTTTGCTGACCTAGAAATAATCATGGTTTGCTACTTTGAATAACTCTGTTCAAATAGTGCTCTAGTGCTTGTGAGCAGCTTCTCTACTCAATGAAGCAGAAGCTAGGTGTTTCTGAAGCAAAATATCTGGAGCTTTTGTTGTGATATAATTTTTAAAAAAAGAGCTTCTAGCATAAGAGTAAAACCTTCGATTTGAAGATTTTGCTTTTGGCTGCAGCTAGAAGTTTTTGGTAGACTTTGACGGAAAACCTATTGGTACTTCTTCGAGCAGCTCTACATATAAAGCACTTCTCCTGGAGCTCGACCCTGGCCAAAGAGGGCACTATAGCATGTTTACTTATTCCATATTAATCTTTTTTTTTTAATCACCTTTTACTAATTTCCTAATGAAGGCTCATCATTTGTTTGGTGGGTAGTGGATGCCGTGGTTTAAGTTCCATTATTTCCCAACACTTAATGGGAAACACACTGTTGTACTTAAAATTTCTCTAGTTAGATGATGATTACTTTTGAATGTTGTTTTTACAGCATGGGATTATGCTATACTCTGGTGTGAGATGTGAAAAGAGTGAAAACCATAAATTTTCTCAGTATCTAATTGATTGATGGTTTGCAAAGGACATAAAGATTGTCTTTGGCGATATCTACACTTTTACATATGGCTAAAGTCTATGTTGCGCAGGTATTACACGGACCCATCTGGCACGTTTTGGCAATGCAATGCAAAAGCAATTGGGTCAGGTTCTGAAGGTGCCGATAGCTCACTCCAGGAGCAGTACAACAAGGTAACAGCAAACTCGATTAACTAGGTTCTAGGTCTCTGCTGTCTGTTAGCTTCCATGTTTTTATTCGACTCTCATGTTGCTAAGATTTAACCTGTTTAGATATGAGTTTTGGGATCGATTACATTTTAGTCCCACAGTTTAATACATATTTAAATCACTATAACTTAGAATTGCAATTACAATGCTTGCCTTAATTTAATTGCACTCACCAACGAACTTGTTCATTACTGCTTGTTTTGGAAGCTCTTTAAAGGAGGTGACAAATCAAGTATGAGAACGGATATAACACAATGTTGGGTTCGAAAATCATGATTTAGATGTCCTATTCCGATCCAAACTTTTAGGATCAGAAATGTGATTTACCTTCTCTCTCTCTCTCTCTCTCTCTCTCTCTGAGGGAGCTTTTGATGTTGTAAGATACTGTGCAGGACTTGACCCTTCAGGAGGCTGAAACAATTGCTCTTTCTATTCTAAAGCAAGTGATGGAGGAAAAGGTATTTACTCTCAATCAAGTCTTGCTTTTTGATTAACGAAAGTTCTTTAACCCAAAATAAAAACTCTCAAAATATGTGTCCTCCTGTTTTTTTCTTTTTCCGTTGTATAGGTGTGTGCGCGCATGTGCGCTCGTGCGTGCACGCACATGTTTGGATGTTAAAATGTACAAACCTTTACCTAAACTACAGTGGGATTTGAAATTCATACCTGTACTTTCGAGTTTTAGTTTTACTTAACCTTATCGAACTGCTGTTTCCATCAGTACTGTTATAAAAAGATTGCATCGGAAAGAATTGTGTCTAAAAAGTTAAAATGTACCTTGTTTGTTAAAAGTTTAGGGACGCATTTGAAAATGAACTATAGTTCAGGTAAGTTCTATAGGAATGTACTTTTATGTTTTTTATATTTGTTTCCTGATTTGTGGCTCAAATAACTTGTGCTTTGCTGTTCAGGTGACCCCAAACAACGTTGATATTGCGAAGGTCGCTCCGACTTATCATCTCTACTCCCCGTCGGAGGTCGAGGCCGTCATTGCCCGACTTTGATCATGTTGTCTTTCTAATCTCTTTCGTCTCCTTTCCTCCTCTTTTTTATAATCCATTTCCATAGACCTTACTTGGTGTGAAACATTTAATCCGCACGGCTATGTGGTGGAAGTGGAATCAATCTTGTTACTCTTGAAAACTTCCAATACACAATGGGCTCAGACATGCAATTTCCTGATTACTATTGTGTGTATGTTATATGAAGACCTTGTGATGGATTTTTTGACATGTGTACTAATCTTGGTAGAGTTGCAATTTTGATTTAATTTGATACAAAGTTTGTTTAGTTTTGGAAAAATTTAAGATTAAACAACATAAAACTAAAATTTTCCCCTTCTTTCTCTGAATTTCATTTTTTGTGATCTCGTCCTGTCAACATATATGCATTAGCAAATTCTTCGAAGATAACATAAATAAAGCAAAAGTATCAGGATTAAAAAGTAAACAAAATATTAAAGAAGTGATTTTATCTTTGAACCCAGTAATAGTTGGATTTAGAGGCTCTAACTAATGTAATGCTTGTTGTTGTTTAGGTCAAGTTGACACCCTGATTCAAAGACTAGTATTAGACTAGTTGGTTCTTTTTCTTTTTGCCTTTTTATTATTTACTAGTTAAGGACCCGTGTTACGCAACGAATTCATTTATTTTCTTCATAAATAATTAATAAATAATTAAATATAATTTTTATAAAGTAAATAACAATATATTTTAATTAACTAAATAAGAAAGTTTTAGATATATTTTCACATGCCATCAATTATATCAAATATGCAAGCTTTGATTACAAATAATAATGTTGATCTTAACACCCGTTTAGGTTTAGATTGTAAATTCATATGTTTATGTTTTAATTATAATAAAACTTTAAAATATATAATTATTTATGCCTAATTTTTAAATATTTTAGATTGTATGTATTAAATATTAATTTTAATTTTATAATTATTTAGATATAAATAATCCATTTTTTTTATAAAACACTACAATTAAGTTTTTTTAAAAATATATTTAATTACAATAATTACATAAAATATACTAACTAAATATATAAAGCTAAGCAATACATTCAAAAATCATTAATAATAAATTTAAATTTAAATTTTAAATTTATATTAAAATTTATTTTTTGTATGTGGCCAATAATACTCTAAAATAAGAAGAGTTAGAAAAGGAAAAAAAAATCAAAAAAGAGAGAGAGATAGGATGGGTCCCACAGGAAAAAGCAAAAAAAAAAAAAAAAAGGGCTTTTTTTGACTGACAAATTTTATTTGTAAAAATAGCCCCGTCCAAAAATTATTTGCAAAAATGGCCCTGCCCCTGCCACGCCAGCCACGTCAGCGCCACGCGGGCAGGGCGGGCCCAGGTGTTTAAGTTGAACACGGTGAACCATTCACCGTGTTCAATACAAAATTTTTGTATTGGATACGGTGAATGGTTCACCGTGTCCNAATATATAATATTTTTTTATTATTATCTGTCTAGAACTTACAAATAAATAAATAAATTAATTAATTAAAGTAAAAATACTATTTTTGTTGATTCTCAAAATAAATTATTATATATTTATAAATAAAATATTAAAAATTATATATATATATATATATATAAAATCTCAAAGAGGGAGAGAGAGGTCCACTGCTCTCTCTCCCTCAGGCGGTCCACGAGGTGATGCTCACCTCGTCGACCGCGTGCAGAAAGGGAAAGTGAGCCCCACCCTTTTTCTTTTTCGGCTCGCGCCCGCCCCCTCGCGCCCCTCGAGCCTGCCGCCATGTATCGACCCGAGAATCCTTAGGTTCCCAATTCATAAATTTATAAATTATTATTATCATTTTTTCTAAATAAGATAAAGCATGTGGGCCACCTGTGACTGTGTAAAATTTGTCCTTTTCCTACAGTATGAGATTCATTGAATATATGAGTTTCCTTTGGAAGAGGCAAATATAATGGTCCTGGTATTCTTTATTAAACACTTTTAGCTAGCTTTTGCTTGTGCTTTTAACTATAGTTATCTCTGTTATAATGTGTGATGGAAAAAAAGAAAAAAGGAAAAAATATTGAAGCTTCTAATATGGCAGAGAACAGAACCAACATTAAAACCTTTAATTAGGAGCTTTTGATTTTATCGTTGTAACGACCCAGCCCACTAGCAATAATATACTTAAGTCCAGTTATTATTACTATGATAACTCCTTTTCCATCCGATGTGGGACTATTGGGGTGTCACAGACTCCCTCCGTTGAAGCCCTGACGTCCTCGTCAGTCCAATCACACACACAGCCTACCCTGTGAAGGCCCTGACGTCCTCGTCAGTCTAATCACACACACAACCCAAGATCACCAGGTAATGTGAGACTCGTCTCGCTAACCCGTCATCCAGACCCTGGCTTAGCCGAGACTCGCCACACATGTCCAGCTGGTAAACCGGCTCTGATACCAAATATAACGACTCAGCCCACTAGCAATAATAACTCGTTGGGCCCAAACACCAGCCTAAAATGCTTAAGTCTAGTTATTATTACTAGTATCTAAGTCTCTTATAAATCCAGTAACAACTCTTTTTCCATTCAATATGAGACTATTGGAGTGTCACAATCATAAAAAAAAGCTTTCGGAGAAATTTTAATATATTATTTTTCATAATAATATAAAATAAATATTTCATCAAACAACACTAAACCCCATAATAAGAGGACAATACTGGCCCTTCATTCCTATCTACTGTTTTTGCTTTTTAGTCAATTCCAATAAAAAGTATAAAAAACACACAAGCCCTTTCTCTTGTACTGTGGCCTGAAGCATAAATTCAAAACCTTAAAAAAGACCCAAAATTAGAAAATTCAATTTGAATTTTTGATTTTGCTGCATTAAAAAAAATCTATCAAGAAGAGAAGTAAATTTTAACACAATATATTTTTCTAATAATACTACTCAAATAACAGTTCATCATATGACGCTAGATAAGTTAAATCCTTATCTCCATACTAGCCCCAGGATTTATCTAAAAAATTGAAAAATAATTTGATCTATCAAATTGAACTCAAATGAAACCCAAATTTATTTTCAAGTTAATTTTCTTGTTTTTTAAATTATTTTTTTCTTTATTCCCAAACCACCCACCTAGACTAGGTTCAAAGATTGAGTATGGTAATAAATACATAGCATAACATAACATGCTATGATGTTCCAGCTCCACACCAGCAATATAATTAGTGTATTCTCAACTTTTTTTGAGAGACCCTACATTATAACACTTATACCATATCATTTATTCCCAGTCAGTCATATCTCTTCTTTTGAAAGCAAAGTATAATATATATATATTTTAATAACTATGATGGGATATGTAAATTTAAGAAGAAAAATTTGATTAATTAAAAATACCACATCTTTAATATAACTGATATATTCTAGATTTTTTTCTCTCATCAACATAACTCCCCACCACCCCACATGTCCCCTCCACATGATCACTCACACTGGTGACAAAAACAATCCCCACCCCACCCAATATCCAGGAATCAGCACTGATTTCAAAGCACACCAATGGGTGCATTTTAATTCCTTGGGTTGGGAATATGTTCATCCCCAAATCCCAATTTCCTTCCTAGTACATCCATAATGTGCATCTATTATGGATAGTTATATGCACATAATGTACATCCATAATGTGCATCTATTATTTTCCTTCCTAGTTATATTCAATAAAAAAAAAGATTTTTTATTGAATTTAAAGATATATATATAATCTCATAAGAGATGACCAAGTTAATATATTTATCATTCGGGTGGCTATTTAAAAAGAACTTTATGGTGGCTAAGAATTTAAAGTTAATTGATTGATTTTACATTACGATGCCTTCTACGTTATCTTTTTTTTAAAGATTTTAATATTAAAATATTTAATAATTATTGAATAGAGATAAAATGAATCGGAAGCGCTCCAACAAGGTTGGGCCTTAAGTTTTATCCGACCCATCAACCAATAGATTCCACTATGTGCCAAGAGCTCGAGGAAGACTAGTATGTCACACTTACATCACATTATAAATAATCAGTCAATTATATTTCACTTTTTAAGAGAAAAATATGTCAAAAATATTTTTCTAATAATCATGATGGGATAGGAAAATCCAAAGAAAATATTCTGATTGACTGAGGACGTCACATCAGTAATATAAACTGGTACATTCTAGGCTTTTTCTAAGGGCTCAGTTATTTTAATCCAAACGTTGTGGGCCCCATCTCTGACACACACACACTGGGCGTGTTTGGTTCGCTTTTTTTTCACCCTGGAATCGGAATCGGAATGGATAAATTCGTTTGTGGGTGTTTGGTACGCGGGAGTCCCATTCCAATTCCGATTCCCGAGTGGAATGGGAATCCCCCAATCACCTCTTTTTCAATCCGGCCTAGGAGGCCGGATTGAAAGTTGAATCCGGACGGAATGGATATTTATTCGGATTAAATTTATTTTTTTAATTTTTTAATTAAAATATGAGTTAAAATTTAAAAATTAAATATATAATTTTAAATTTTAATTTAAACCTAAATTAAAAATTAAAATTTAATCAAGTATTTCGAATCTAACTTATGAATTTGAATTTAAATTAAATTTTAATTTATATAAAGTTTTATTCAAATTTTATTTCAAACTTAAATTAAATTTATGGATTCAAATTAAAATTTAAATTGTAATTTTAAGTTTGAATTTGAATAAATTAAAATTTAGTTTCATATTTTGAATTATCTACTCAACTTCAAAGTTTATTTTTTTTAAAAAAATAGATTTAAAATTTTGACATTATTTCAAAATTTTGATGTAAATTTTTAATATTTAATTTTTAATTTGAATTTAAATTAATATATTATAAAGATAATGTTAGTTTATTAATTTGATTACGTTTTTTATATCCACCTGAACCAAACACTGATAATGGGAATGATTTATTCCGATTCCGATTCAGGTGATGAACCAAACAGAATTAGATAATGAGTCATTCCGATTCCGATTCCAGCTTATTTTGATTCCGATTCCGATTCCGACTTCGACTTCGAACCAAACACGCCCACTCTCCCTGCTCTCAAGTGATGCTATAGGCTTTGTTTGATTTGGACATAAATAAGAACTGCTTATTTTATGTACAAGTAGGGGTGTCAATGGGTATGGATATCCGAAATTTTATCCGAACCTGAACCCGAATGAAACGGATATATCTGATACTAAATGGATATGGATTCGGATATGGATGTCAAAAATAGAAACTTGACGGATATAGATTTGGATATGGATTTTGATTGTACCCGACCCAAACTCGAACCCGACCTGAACCCGAATTTATTTTGTACTTTATATATATATATATATATATATTTGGTGTTATATTTGAATTTGTATTTTAAAAATTTAGATTTAATATAATATATTTTGAAATATTGAAAAAAAAAATAATGGTTTCGAGTTCAAATTTTCGGGTTAGGGTTCGGGTTCGGATTTCGGATTTTTGGTCAGGTTCGGGTTTGGATATGGAATTTTAAAATCCGTCGGGTTCGGATTCGGGTTTGGAGTCGGGTTCGGGTTTGGGTTTTTGCAAATCCGCCCCGAATCCGACCCGTTGACATCTCTATGTACAAATACAAATATAAGCAAGAATTAGACTAATTTTATGTTTGGACGAAAATTAGGTTGTTTTCGGAAATAAGAAGAATAGTATTTGAATAGATAAGATGGACTAAGAAAATTTACATAGGTTCTATCCAAGCAACACTTGGTGAAGTTGATGAGAATATACGCCGAGGAGAAAAACACTAAGAGAAGAGTGCATTTGCACTGGTTATAGAGTCACGGCATTATTTTCATCAAAACATTACACTAAATAGGTTAATGTTATACCATTTACAGCCTCTTTTAAACTACTATATTCGCGGCAACACAAAATACAGATAACAGTTTGCACTTTTTTAGATATGATAATAGTTTGCACTAATTGTTTGGCCGTGTGGTATCTCTTCGTAAATAAACGACTTGTCCTCCTCCTCCACTTCCTAACCCTAAAGCCAGCTCCTTTCTCCACGCTTCTTCTACTTCTCTTCTGTAAATGTCGAATGTGGCGGAGAGTGCTGGAATAAACTGGCAGGCTTGTATGGAGGAGGGCGAGGGGTTTACAAATAGGGTAAGCAGCACGGGACGCCAGTGAAAGGACCGCTTTATGGTTTAGGAAGAAGACTAACTAACGGGGGAGAGGGTGGTAAGGAAAAAGATTGACTGACAGCGTTGCATTATGAGCAGCGGAGGTTGCATTGGTACGTGTCGCATGTTGCACTGTTAGAAGGATTGTTGTATTATCTCTCTTCGCGTTGCACCATTATGCCCGTTGCCGGCCGTGTATTATTTCCAATTTAGCTTATTTTTAAAAAGCCGAATAACAAATATGAGGGCTGGCGAAATAGCAGGGCCAATTCGGTTTGTATTCTGAACTAAGAGGTTGCGTAATGCAGGCGCGGGCACATTTAATGCGCCGACAGCCGTCGTACAATACAGTATACGCATCTGAGCGAATACGACTGAGGCGGAGAGAGACAAAAGATATTTTTGTCAGATGGCAAAAAATTTGGTCCGAATCTACAAAATCGAAAAAGGCACTCCAGTTTTGCAAAAATCACAAAACTAGTGAATTTTTTATGCAAATTGGCCTAATTTTATTTATTTTAATTTTTATTACTACTAAAATAGAGTATATATATTTAAATTTTGTTCAGTAGTTTGATCTCCATTTGTTAATTTTCAATTTAGTAGTACTCTCATAAGAAACAAAATAGAATCTAATTGTAGTTCAATTTGATTAGTTTAGTTTGTAATTTTTATCTCTATTTGTTTACAAATTTATTATTTTTATTAGTAATTTTATTAAATTTGATAAAATTATTGTGAAATTCTGTAGTTATCATCCAAACAGAAATAAAAAGTAAAGTCTGAACTCCTATAAGATTTTATGGAACCGTAGAAATAAAATTTGTAGAATTTTTCAACTGGCTTTTCAAACAGGACCTAAAAGTCATTAAACTACAGTTGGGGGTACATTCTAGGTTACCCATAGCAACACTCCTCTCCATAATTTGGAGTTTTCCACTCATCACCTCTTCCTTAACTTACCCAAATCTACCCCAAATTGTCCACCAGCGATTCCCAAAATCCCCCAAAACCCCCCCAAAAGTGAAGGGTAAGCGCTCTCTCTCTCTCTCTCTCCTCTTCTCCCACCTTTCTCCTTGCTCCCTCCCCAAACCCCTCCTCTTCTAGAGAGAGAAAGAGATTTAGAGAGAGAAAGCTTGAGAGTGAGAGAGAATCTTAGAGAGGGAGAGGGAGAGGGAGAGGGAGAGGGAGGGAGATGCAGCAGCCGCCGCCGCCGCAGGCGCCGTCGCCGGCGATTCCTCCGGCGAACATCACCACAGAGCAGATTCAGAAGGTGCCCCAAAAAAAAATTTACATCTTTTTTGCAACAAAATCCGACCTTTGTTATGCCCAGTTTGGTTACTATGTTCTTGATTTTGCTGTGCCCTAGTGGTTCTAGGGTTTGCTTTCCTGCTCCAAGTTTCGTCGTTTTTGATGTCGTCCCCGTTCGTTAATTGTTGGATTCCTCTGTAAAGATTGAATCTTTGTGAGTTGGTATGCGTGGTATCTAAATTTGCGGAACCCTAATATTCCCGGAATATTAGGCTCTCTATATTTAAGTTAACTTTGATCATTAGATGTAGTAAACATTGGGAAATGTCCTTTTTATGGGGCAATTTGGTTATTATGTTCTTGATTTTGCAGTGCCATAGTGGTGCTAGGGTTTGCTCCTGCTCAAAGTTTCGCCATTTTTGATACCTCTGTTAGTTCATTACTTAATTTCTCCATAAAGATTGAGTCTTGTGAGTTGGTATGTGTAGTATTCAAATTAATTTGGGCAACCCTAATGTTTGCCCTAATATTTGTTTTCCCCCCCCTCTTATTTAAGGATTAAGGAAGCTTTGTTCATTAGATGGAGATAACATTGAACTCAATCCCGTCAGGAGTGTATTGAAGACGACTAAGTTCCTTGTGACACTGAATTGGCTAAAGCAATGTTATGTTGTGAAGAGACTGTTGAGTTGGCGAAAACCCCGCTCGGACTGGTTCAATTTGTTTTTATTTAAAGAACTTTGAAATTAGAAGAGAACTTGTTTACTCTCATTTTGGATTTTCAATATTTATTGGTATGCGGATATAAATATGTAAGCTAATTTGAAATATCGGAGAAGACCCATGCATTCCCCTATTATTATAAGTTTATCTGAGCTAGAATATAGCGGATCATGTCAAAAATAAGATCAGACTCTTAAAAAACACATTGATATGCCCCTTTTCTTTTCTTTTTGAAGCAGAAACAACAAAGAGGCCTCTATGTGTTGATTACTTTGGTCTTGTTACATGAATCATCCTTTTTTAGCTAACTCTATTGTAGCTATTCTTTTCCATATGAAAAGGTCTTATCCTGCTGTCTACATTACTCCCATGTCTTTTTTAAGAATTCCTCACCCCTGCGGTGCCTTCATCTGAATTGATTACTTGTAATTATGTGAGTTTTGTTGTACTTTCTCAAACTATTTTCTGGCATGGATATCTGTTGCTTACATGCACTTTTAATAAAAGGAAGTGGAAATTAAAGTAATTGGTTCAAATGGTTGGCATATGAAGGATTATATAGCCGATAACAAGTAAAGTGCAGTTTTTGGTCTATGGCAGTGATATATCCTTTTCTAGTTTTTTTCTAGTTAGTTGGCTATTCAATAACACCTAGGGCCTGTTTATATTAATTTCTAGGGCAATAATATATCATTTTCCCTTTTTTTTTTTGCCAAATATTAGGATCATATGAAGTCTTCTATCTATTCCCATTGTGGTGGTTCTCTATTTAGTCATTTAATTTTATCATTTTCTTTTATTGTCTGCAATTGGTTATTTGTTGCTGAATTCTATGGTTTCTTTCTGTGATGTAGTATCTGGATGAGAATAAACAACTTATTTTGGCAATCTTGGACAACCAAAATTTGGGAAAGCTATCTGAATGTGCTCAGTAAGTTATTAATTTGGTATTATTTATTCCTGTAATTACTTTTGGCTGTTTTTTTTCGCCCTCAAAATCCATATGTGCTTTTGCTTTCCTTTGTTAGATACTTGCTGTGAATCATTTGATTGTGTTATATGCTAGTCATGAATGATTTATGAAAACATGATGTTGCAATGCCAGTCATTGGTGGATGAAGATCATTAGGAGAGAGGAATGTAAGTGATGTAAATTGACTTCAAGCTTCAGTAAAAGCGATAAAATGCGTTAGAGCTGGATGGATTTTCTTATGCTTCGGAAGTAGGCTTGTGTTTTGCCGAAGTGGTTCAGATATTTTTCAATCAAACGGAGTAGAATTGTTAGTGGTAACTAGTTCTTTAATGTTTTAAGTTAGGTGCAACGAGCATAGAGGAAAAGTATTCTATTTGAGATGGTTTACAACTTGAGGCCATAAAGTATCATGCATCTATGAGTAATCTAATTCAAGTAGAACTTGATTCGACAAAAAATTGCCCTAAACAAACCTGAATGAAGAATAAAGGCCATTTAGCCAGCCACAAATAGTTGGGACACAATATTTGTTTTTCTTGTTGCTCTTAGTACTCTTCTCATTATTCCTTTCTTTTAATTTTTCAGTTCTTGATTTTGTTTCGCTGTAACAAATTTTGTTATAATGGATATCAAATTGAACGTGCTTGTCGTATTTATACAATGCATATTTTACTCTTTCATAGTGCTTTGTATTTTAGTTAAAGCTTCTTATGTTTTGTTTAAACTCCATGGCAAGAATTAAAGTACCGTGGTACGGGTTTCCGGCACGGTGCGTGCTGGTCACAAAAAATACATGTGTGCTGACACATAATTACATGAAATATTTTTTGTCTTTAGCAACAAAATATTCTAACTGTTTATTATGTATCTTTATCAAATCTTTAAAATTTTATTGAGAAAATTATTTACTAATTTAAAAAATAGAGGGTTTTGAGCTGTGCCATCGGCACGGGGGCTGTACCGTGCCGATACCTTGTTGGCACAATACGACACAATGGATACGGCCCGTGCCGATGGGCACTTAAATCCTTGCTCCATGGTATCTGTTAGGTTTAGCTACTTATCCTTGTTTCATACTACTTTTACAAGGAGAAAATCGGCTGATATTTGTTATAATTGAAGATGGATGTTTAAAGTCAATGTATACATTTATGATGATCGTAACTATCATGATATGTAATTTGGGGGAAAATGATGGACAAAATTAATGGAGTGCTTTGTTGGTCTGATTTTCTTATATGGCATAGCAATAAATAATCAAGTAGTGTTAAATGATATGAAACAATTGTTGTTCCCCAACAGTTCAAGCTGTCAGAGAAAGGTGCTTCTAATACATGTATATATATTCAACAGTATTATTTCCATCAGCGGTTTGGTATTCACTAGTGCTACGGGCTTGTTTGGTTGTGATTGAACTTTTAAAGAAGTGCTTTTTGAGTATAGCTTTCAAAAACATCAACAGTGTTTCCATACAGCCCACAAAACTCCGTTTGAAACCAAAGGTAGAGGCTTCAAATCGGAGCTTATGCTTTGGGGACTTTGGAAGCTCATTTTAGTATGCCATTCAAGCCAGAAGCTCCAGACTTCTTTATGCATTACTTTGCTCCGAACTTACAAATTTTAGAAGTGTTATCCCCTAGACTAAATTAGCTTGAAACTCTCTTGGAAATTTCTAAAAGGTGTAGAAATGATTGCTCAAGCAATTCTTCAGGTACCAAGCTCAGCTACAGAAGAATTTACTATACCTTGCGGCAATCGCAGACGCTCAATCGCAGTCACCTTCCGCTCGCCCTCAGGTTAGCTAATCAGTTATTCACCCTTTTATCAAAAGAAATATTTACATCTACACCCTTGCAAATTATCTATATATAAATATATATACATATTAGTTCCTGAAAAAATCTATTGACAAAATACAACCACCGAAATCCATCACGCCTACCTCCAAGTGCAATCTATTACAAAAATAAAATCTCTGAAGAACATAAATGAAAATTCATATTTATAGGATAAATTTACATCACTGGTCATTATACTTGTCGTGAAGTTCCATTTAGGCCACTAAACTTTTAATTTGTTGCAACCAAGTCACTGAAATTCGGTTCTTGTTTCAATCATCTCCCTCCATCAAGCTCCATCTAGTTTTCGTTCCCGATTGATGGCATGGCATCTGATTCAACTATCATATCTTTTCTTGGAGATAAAAGTGGAGACGATGTGGTGCAGGTTCAGTTGTTGTGTCTTCTTAAGGATGTAAATATTCAACAATCATGTCATATTTTATAAACGATGTGGCAGCTAAATAGAGTGCTTCATCGTCGGCATGGTAACTGATTAGAGATGATGTGGCACCTGAATTAGCTCAGCTTTCATATTATTTCTTCAAAACCGATCGATGCTTGCAGCAATCTGATAGAAACGAATATTGAAGTTCTCTTAATTGAAGCAAGTCGAAGTTTAGTGACTTAAATGAAATTCATAGTAAATTCAGTGACCAATAATGCAGACCTTTTTCTTCTTCCTGCTGAAGTTTTCTTTCTTTTTTCTTTTTCTTTTTTTCTTCTTTTCTTTTCACTTTGCAGATGATGCCCCAAGGGCCAATAATGCCGCCACAAGGAAGCGCATACATGCAACAAGCACAAATTTTCCCTCCAAGGGCTCCTTTACAATTTAACCCTCAACAAATTCAAGAACAACAACTTCACCCCCCGCCAAATGTGATGCCTTTCCCGCCCCACATGGCCATGAGACCAAATAATGCCATCAACGGCATACATGCCATGCATGCCGACCCATCCCACGGCGGCAGCAGCGGTAGCGAGCTCCAGCCGCCTGCGGGCATGGGAAATAAGCCAGAAGCCGCGGGGGGAAGCTCGGAGCCTCCGGCTTCTGCTGGCGGGGAAAGCCATCGGAGCTCGGGAGGCGAGAGCGAGAGCGGGAGCGGAGACGCAAAGCTACGCGAGAAGGCGTGAGAAGATGCCGAGTAATTTGTTTTTGATGAAATGGTTGTGTACTTCTACCATGGCCCCAAAAAAATGTATGTGAGGATCATTTATGCCCTTTTATGATCAGTGGCTCCGTACCTCTCGATGCATGATGAATGGTTGTGGTTTTAACCCATTTTAATTATTCAGGATTGATAATCTTTGACTTTGTTTTATTTCGAACAATACTGAAATATTATAGTGGCGAATTTATGTAGTGTGATCTAATCTTAACCCTCCCTAGTTAATGTAGTTTGATTTGTGGAGTGTGACTCGAGTGTAATATATTTTTGTATCCTCCAAAGTGGCTGGTGTTTCAAGAAGCTGCTTCCTATATCTTTGAGTAGTAAAATCATTTCATTGTTGCTATTTTGCTATTTAGCCAGAGTGCTTCAATTTGGGACAAGTAGTTTCTTACACAACTTTGTAAGATATCTTTACTGTGAGTGGCTCTTGGGTTTTGCCTTCTTGAACTGCTCTGAAATGGTTTTATGTTCTTGTCATAAAAGGTCTGCCCTGAAGATTCTAGTAGATTTTGGTGGGACAAACATGTTACTGTTGCTTCTCTGATCAATGATAAGTTCTACTCAAACAACATTTTTCGAGGAGGTTTATTTAGGCCAAATTAGATGAAAGGCCTAAGAATGTGATTATCATCTTACCACACCTCTTAAAATACAAACTGTTTTTAGATATATACCCATGATACCTGTAATATGTTAATTTTGAGGAGTCTCTTGGCCGAAAGAGCTAACAACCGAGTTTTCTGCGTTTTAAACTAACAAGAAGATGAATATTTTTGTAACTATTCCAAAATTTTTAAATTTCCCTTGAAAGGAAAAAGGCCCTTTTGCATAAAAGGACATAAATTATCTCAAGTAAAATTTCCTGCAAAAGAAAGGGCATTGATACAAACACCCTGAATAATTAGTAGTCAAATAATTAGCATGCCAACCAAAAAAGCAGCAGCAACATCCACACCCAAAACAAGCTAATAATTTGGCCTTCATAGTTACAGAAAAGAAATACTCCTATTTGATGCAATCTCACAATAAATTCACACAAAGTTTAACCTCGGAAGGTTCAATTACAAACAGATAGCCATAGGGCATTAAATCTCCTACTACAAAAACTCTCCCCACATTTATAAATTTAATACTCGAAAAATGATGCACAACAAGATGGTCACCTTCTTCTCCTCCTCCGTAACTCGGGGAATTTAAGAGGAACAGGGAGAGTAACAAGACTTTGCTCCGAAAAATTCTCCCTAGAAATCTTGCAGCCTAGCTGCTGATAATATGGCCTAAGAGTTTGAATGGTCATTTTTAGATCCCTCGCAACATCGGTCGGGTCGGTCTTGAAGTTGTCCACAAAGAGCGTGAGCACCAGTATGTAACCAATAAGAAGTTCATTCTTTTGCGTCGAGAGTAAATGGGATTCCGGGTCAACAAACATCCTTTGCAATCTCTGATACGTAATGCGTGGAATCTTGGAATGGTCGGCGGGTTTACTATGATGCTTAGATTTGCATCCAGAAGAGCTTAGCCGTTCCCAGAAAGATTGAAGATGTGTGATGTACGATAACATGCAAGCCAGTTTCTCTTTTTCTTCCTCATCCTGTGAATAAGTACATAATGGTCTTACACAATGAACTTAAGAAATAAGGAGAAGAATCAGCAATACTGAAGATAATCATAGCTCTAGTTAACTAGATATAGTGCTTTGCAATGTGTTAGATAACTATACTGATACAGTAAGGGCATGAACTTCGTTGGGTTCTACTTTTATCCTTAGCTTTTCTTGTTATCTAGATTAATCAACAGGGTCATTTCATTTGCTTTTACACTACACAGAAGATAATCATCAGTCTAGTTTATTAGCTATTGTGCTTTGCAATGTAGTAGATAACTATAAGGATTTGGTATCAGCATGAATTTTGTTGGGTTTTTACTTCTTTTATCCTCAGCTTATCTTGTTATCTAGAATAATGAAGAAGGTCATTTAATTTCCTTTTAGATTATGCAGATACCTGTGAATACAATGGATAACTATAATGATAAAATATTATTTTTACGATTATGGGATACCCAGGAAGATACTGAGGGATAACACAATTTCATGGTTTGAATGGAATAGTAATTCCTGCATTATGCTTTAATAAGCCGGTCTGACTAAAGGTGTGGTCATTTGATAGAATGAAAAGAATAACTAGCACCACTATCCCCCTAAAATCAAATTGAGCCACACATTAAATATATGAGTATATAACCAGATAGTGGCAACATAAGCCAATAAAGAAATAGAAACAAAATTCTTCGCATTACATCATATAAAAATTACCTGAAGCTCCCTTAGTTTGTATAGACGATTGGAAACAAAACTAGGATAAGGTTTCAAATCCAAATCCACCCCAGAATGCAAGGCTTCCAATATGTCCAAAAGATAGGCTCGTTCACCTTTAGGAATAATCTCATCTATTAGATATGCTCTCTCTGGTGTATCCGCAGAAGGATTGTGTGGTGGGATGTTCCGAGGAGTTGATTCTGTCTCCTGATCCGCAGCATTGTTATCCACGTCAGCATCAGTCTTTTCATTTTCGAGATGTTCATAGGCAGAGGGGTCGTTCCTTTGTTGGTTTAATGACATCCATTTCTTATCCTGTTCAGAACAAAACCTCTCATTATATACAGCATTACAAAACTAAATATTTCGATTATGATCTGCAGTATGATATCATGATGATCTAAATGTTGACAAAGTGATGTATCTGGCAGCTTGTCGAGGTGCTGAGACCTTATGGACCGTTTACTCACACATGGGGCAATTTTTGAACAATAAGGAATATAAGTACTTTGGTAAATTCCAGCATAACGTACACTACATGAAGGGAACATCAGCAAATTTCACATGGGAGATATAAAATTGCAACTAAGCACCTTTTCAACGGGTATATATGCAAAAACCCTGGGTATATATCCAAAAGCCTCAGAGGGAGAAACCGTTCTACTTTTTACGTACATCTAAAAGAAACTTGAGCATTCTGAAGAAAAGTACTGCACTGTCCATATAAGTTTCCAGTTATTAAGTAAATATTTTGGTTCAATTCGAATGTACAGTAAGACATATCAAAAATCTAGATGCCTAATAGATCATGAGGGTCTGCGACCTGTACGTATATCCGTAATATAAAATTAAACAATTTAAACAAGATAGCACAGTATACCTTGTCCCTATCTTTCTTTGTTCCATACAAACTTGTAAGATCTTGTATTTTCCGGCCAACCTGTCCTGTAGCCATACTCTCCTCTGTTAATCCCTCGGATGCTTCCATATGAGCAGGTTGGCTCACCGCTAGCCGGGGCTCCAACCTGAAAATCTGTAAGAAACTTGAAAGTAAATGATCCATACTAAAAAGCTATGGAAAAATGTAACAAAGACTGTGCCAGCAACAGGACATGATAAAGGAAAAATATCATCAGCATGCCTAACTAAAAGCAGTTGACTAAGGACTTATTTTGCCAGGCTGAAGCTAGCAGCATTTTTCCAGGTAAAGCTGTTTGAGAAGCCCTAACAGATTTGTACTGATGAAACCTCTAAACAACAACAATCTAAGCAACCAGTATAAACTCCACAATAGAGCTTTTTCCTTCTAGCATCTAAAAGACCTTTTTGGATTCCAACTCCAACAAGAAACTCTAAATGTTTTCATCACCAAACACTTGGCATCTGCTTTTGAGTAAAGAAGTTGCTCAGGAGCCAAGCGAAACAAGCACTAAGAGCAAAGTTTAGCCTGACTGGAAGCTACTTAATGTTTTGATTTAGAAGAGCTGTTTGAAGGAGTCATAACAGATTTTTTTCATTCTGTACCACCAACTTGCTGAAGCTAGAAACAAAAGCTTCAAGATGTAGCTTCTTCTTATCAGATCAAAGAGCCCATACCAGTTGCAAACTAGCTCTAGTTTGTGTCCAAATGCATGGCTTTTGCTTCTCAGGTAGAGATGCTATTAAAAAGTTCAGGATAAACATCCATTAAATACGACAAGAAGACAAAATGAAAAAAATGATGCGTGTGTCTATCAAAAGGACCACTTGATTAACACATGAAATTGATACCTAGCCAGCATAATTATTAGCCTTAAACCACTAAATCCTAAATTCTATACCTTAGATCAGTATCTTCAACTTCGAGAAGCTTTCTCCTATGTATAGATCAAGACATTATAAGGATTTCCATCAACAAAGAGGTTATATGCACTCATTTGTGCATTCAATCATAATACAACAGATAATGCTCCACTATACTTAGCTCATTGGTAAATGAGAGCTAATCCACGAATTATTAGAATAGTTACACAATCGCTAAGTTTCCGAAGAACATGTGACAAATGAAAGTGACTTATACCACAAGGTATAAAATTTAAACCACATAAACCAAGCACCAAGTAAACAATACTACACATTACTAATATCTATATCGTGGATCTCTCGCAAAAAGAAGATCAAACTTTATTCGATTTGCTATTCGTTGCGCCCATTAATCTATAATTCAAGATAAAAATTTTACTAAATATGTTTCCCAAAATAAAAAAAATGACAGCTATTAAAAACGTAAACAATTAATCAAATCCAAACCTTATTGGCGGCAATGGGGACTATCTTGAGCGTCTGCGTCGCCTTATCGAGCACCCCGAGCGCGTACGTACACAGCTGGGGGGCGGCGGCCTCGCCGGCGTAGCTCCTGCCGACGAACTCCACGGCGGAGCCCCGGGGGCTCACGACGAGCTCGAGGCGGTTCGCGCGGCGCTTGTTCCTGAACACACGGACGCTGGGATCATCCGCCGCCGCAGCGGGGGCGGCGGCGCCGCCGCCGAGGGGGTCGTAGCCGGAGGGGAAGTAGCCGACGACGGGGGCGATGCGGTCCCCGGACTCGGCGAGGGCCTCCATGGACACGTCCAATGCCTTCCTCTTCCTCTTCTTCCTCGTCGACGGCTCGGTTAGGGTTTCTACGGCTTCTTCCGCCATTAATGGAGAGGTGACAGCAAGAGAGAGAAAGTGGGCGTCTCTTTGGTTTCGATTCTAGGGTTTTGGAGAGGGCAAAGAATGGTTGGGTTTTTTATGCAGAGATTGGACCGGACTAGACCGGACCGGACCGGTTTATAGTGGTTCGGTCCAATGCGGACATTGGGTCCGGCCGGGTCTACACATGCAAAACAGGCGGATTGGAGAACCTACGAGCGGGCCGTCGGACCCGCGGATCATAAAGACATGAGTAAAATTTATTTATAAATTTTTGGATAAACTTTAAATACCATCTCTGTAATTTCGGACTTTTTCACTTTAGTATTATGTGATTTAAAGCATATCAAATTAGTGTCTAGTGATTTTATTTTTATCTTTTTGTCAACTTTTTTATTAATATTTCATAAAATTATATACAAAATTTCAGATACCTGACCTAAATTTATCGAATATTCATTTTAGTACTATTTAGTTTTAACTTTGTCACTAATTTAACAAAAAAATTTTGAGGAATCGATAATAAAAAAAAAAAACCCATAGGACACTAAATTGATACACTTTAAAAACTATATGATGCAAAAGTGAGAAAGTGTAAAACCATATGGATGATATTTAAAATTTTTTCTAAATTTTTAGATAGTCAATATTTTATCCATATCAGTCCACGGGCGGGCACAAGATTTTCTTTTCCTTTTTTGCTCTTATATTTTTTAAATACAAAATACATATATAAAATTTTTAAAAGTATAACATAATTTATTATTTGAAATATCATAATGTATAATAAATAATATAAAATCTTAAAACATATAAATTATATAGTATAAAAGTATTTTATCATCCCAAATTTTAATAAAATTAATAAATTTTTCATAATTATAGAGTCAATATTATAAAAATTATATATCTTTTAATTAAAAACATATTTACTAATATCCGTAAGTACCGCAGGTTGCCCAAAATACTCGTACCTTAACAGGTATTTATTTGTTTCATTAATAATTTTTTGGATAAAAAAATTAATATCTATACTCATACATTTATAAGTAATCTATGGGTATCTGCGGGTATGTATTAAAATTTACCGGGTCCATGAACTATAAAACGTTTAAAAATTTTTCTATCTAACTTTAGTGTTTTACAATTTTATTGTGTAACTTAAAGCATTTACAAAAAAGTTTTTAAACGAAATATTTTGTAAAGTAATATAAAACTTTACTAAATTTTAAACGATTTTATCAACAGATTACAAAAACTGTTAACCACAGGTAATAATACAATAAAAAATTTTAAAATTTATATAACTATATTAAAAGCATGAAAAACTTAGATAGTAAAATTAAAAATTTTATAAAAGTCTATCTACCTGTCTCAGAATTTGCTTAAGTCCACATAAGGCCTCAATATTTTTTTTTGGGTTAATTTTATATAGATCTCTACAAACATAATAAATTATAAATATATTTCTATAATAAAGTTTAATTTTTATATATTATCTTTATAAAAGTCCTAATATTTTCAAATATATCCCTTTGATTTGTTATCGTTAAAATACTATTTATTTTATAAGTAAAATAATTTTGTTGGCATCATAAATATGTCCCTTCAAGAATCTCAACTATTAATAAAAGATGGATAAAAAGATTGATTCATCTTATTAACTAGTTAGGATTAAGTATTTTATCTATGGCTAACTAATTTTTTTCTAACAAATCCTAACGGTAGAGATATATTTGAAAATATCAGGATTTTTATACGGACAATATATGAATTTGAACTTCGTAACGATATATTTATAATTTATTATATTTGTAGGAACATGTATAAAATTAACTATTTCTTTTGAAAAAAGGGCTTAGGAGTCAATTTTAAAATATCTGTAATATAGGAGTCTCGTTACAATTTTACATTTATTTATTTATTTTTTTAACTTTTTCCCCCTATAAAGGCTCATCATCCTCCCTTCCCGCGCTCTCGTCTTCTTCTTCCTCCCTCTCTCGCTCTCTCCCTCTCTCCCCCAACCCCACCATGCGAAGCTCGGCCCCGCCATGGCCGTTGAGCTCCGCCGCCTCTTCCCCTCGTGTGCGACCACCCTCCGCCGCGCCCGCGCCCTCCACGCCCTCCTCCTCCTCTCCGGCCGCCTCGTCGCCTACCCCTCCCTCACCGCCACCCTCATCACCCTCTACTCCCGCCTCGGCGACCTCCCCTCCTCCCTCCTCTCCTTCCTCCACCACCGCCCTTCCTCCTCCACCACCACCATTGTCTCCTTCAACTCCCTCATCTCCGCCTTCGTCAGCCACCGGCGCCCCTCCTCCGCCCTCTCCGCCTTTCACCGCCTCCTCTCCCACCCCGCCCTTCGCCCCGACGCCTTCACCTTCCCCGTCGTCCTCAAAGCCTGCGGCGATCCGCAGCACGGTGAAAAGATCCACTCTTTGGCCCTAAAGATGGGATTTTGCTCCAACGTCTACGTCGGCGCGTCCCTGCTCCACATGTACTCGCGGTTCGGGCTCCTGGGCTGCGCCCGGAAGGTGTTCGATGAAATGCCCGAGAGGGATTTGGGCGCCTGGAATGCCCTTCTTTCTGGGTTTTGTCAGAATTCGAGGGCGGCCGATGCTGTCGGGCTTTTTGAGGAGATGGTGATCGAGCGAGTGGGAGGGGATAAGGTTACCTTTGCTAGCATTGTTCCGATCATTGCGTTTTTGGAGGATCAGTTGCTGGGGGCGTTGATGCACGTTCGCGCTGTTAAGCTCGGATTGGATTCGTATCTTTTCGTCTCAAATGCTTTGATCGACATGTACGCCAAGTTGGGCTGTTTGGGCGAGGCGAGGCGGGTGTTCGATGAAATGCTTCATAAAGATCTGGTCTCGTGGAATTCTTTGATTTCGGGATACGAGCAATTCGGTAATGTAAGTTTAGCTCTCGAATTATTTCATCTAATGAAAGAAGGCGATTGCCAACCTGATGTTCTGACTCTGGTGAGCCTGGCGTCAGCAACCGCTCAGTGTGGGGACGACAGGGGTGGCAGATCGGTACATTGCTATATCATGAGAAGAGGGTGGGAAATGGATGACATCATTGCCGGGAATGCGATCGTGGACATGTACTCAAAGATGGCGAAGATTGAGGCCGCACGTAACGCGTTCGATAGAATGCCGGTTAAGGACATAATTTCTTGGAATACTTTGATCACATGCTACTCCCAAAATGGGCTTGCGAGTGAGGCGATAGAGGTTTTCGACTACATGGAGAAGTTTGAGGGGCTTAAGACAATCCAAGGAACATTGGCCGGTATTTTACCTGCATACTCTCATCTTGGAGCCTTGAGACAGGGAATGAGAATTCACGGCCGTTCGATTCGCATTGGGTTGGAGTCGGATGTTTTTGTGGCTACTTGTCTTATTGACATGTATGCAAAATGTGGGAAATTGGGTGATGCGTCGCTTTTATTCCAAAAAATACCTAGAAAGAGCAGTGGTCCATGGAATGCCATAATAGCTGGTCATGGAGTTCATGGAGATGGCGAAGAAGCTCTTGAGATTTTCTCACTAATGGAAATAGAAGGAGTTAAGCCAGACCATGTCACCTTTATTTCGTTATTATCGGCATGTAGCCATGCAGGTTTGGTCGATCAAGGCCAAAAATATTTCCAACTAATGCAGACAAGTTACGGTATCCAACCCATAATGAAGCATTATGCGTGCATCGTAGATTTGCTGGGTCGTGCTGGTCGACTAAATGATGCTTACGAATTCATAAAAACAATGCGCGTGAAGCCTGATTCTGGTGTGTGGGGTGCTCTTTTGGGTGCATGCAGGATTCATGGAAATGTCGAGATGGGCTTATTGTCTTCAGAAAAGTTATTCGAAATAGACCCCGAGAATGTTGGGTATTACGTTTTGTTGTCGAATATGTATGCGAAAGTCGGAAAATGGGAAGGGGTTAATAAAGTGAGATCTATGGTTCGACACAGGAACTTGCAGAAAACCCCTGGATGGAGTTCAATTGAGGTGAATAAGAAGGTCAATGTATTTTTCACTGGGAATCAGACCGATCCTCACCCTCAACTGGAAGAGATCCAAAGAGAGATAGAAAACTTGTTAGCCAAGATGAAAGCCCTAGGTTATGTTCCAGATTACAGCTTTGTGCTACAAGATGTTGAAGAGGACGAAAAGGAGCACATTTTGGCGAGCCACAGCGAGAGATTGGCTATTGCATTCGGCATTATAAGTACATCGCCCGAAACCCCCATTCAAATTTACAAAAACTTGAGGGTTTGCGGGGACTGCCACAATGCGACCAAGTATATATCAATTATTACCGAGAGAGAGATCATTGTTAGAGATTCGAACCGATTTCATCATTTCAAAGAAGGGCGTTGCTCGTGTGGCGATTATTGGTGAAACAAGCTAACATTTTGTTCCTTTTGAACAGCTTCAAAAGCGCTTTGTACTCGAGCAAGCTGCAGATAGTATAAGGCTTTGGAGGAGAGGAAATTAAGTATACCAAAATGAAATTTTGTCAACTTTTCATTGTCCAACAGTAAAATTGGATTTCCTGGGGATTAAGAACTTAATCTCCAACCCCTCTTATGTATTTTTTACATTCTTTCGCTCAATTTGTTTGTTAAATTAATGAACTAATGAGAAGTATCTCATTTGCATAGTTTGGAAGGGAAAATTTTGGTGTCATATCATATGATTCGCGTATAATTAAAAACTGTAAATAATATTTTGTGTATTATGGAATATTTAGTGCATGCATTCTTTTGTCTATGTATCTTTTCAAATTATTCCTCATCAAAATCCACCTTTCATCTATCTCATATTTCTAATACAATGGTCTAATTTTCAAATACTGCGTGTCTATGAATGGTAATACTAAAATGTGAGGTTGGATCAAATAGATTTATAATGTATAAATAAACTACTTCAAAAGTTTAAAGGATCATATATCAAACTTAAAAAAGTTTGACGATCAAAATAAAACTTGGGCCAAAAAAAAAAAAAAGAAAGAGAAATTGCTAGCCGATGACAATTTACAATACGTTGAAGTCGGCAAAACTGCTCATCACATAGCCGGTTTAGGATTTAGAAGTCGGCGATCCAGCTTCGACTAGTGCTCAAGATGTTCATAAATTCGGCACCGATACATTAACGTCGCCGACTTTAGTATTATGCGAAGGAAGGTAGTTGCCTATTTAAACTACTCTTTTCTCTCTGTACGCTCAGAAGAGAGAGAGAGAGAGAGAGAGAGAGATGGGGCGCCCTCCTCCGTCTCCTCCAAACCCTAGGCGCCGGCGGTGGGCGCCGGCGCCGACGACGACGGCGGCGACGATCCTCCTCCCCTTCCTCGTCGCCGTCGTCGTCGTCGCCGAGATCGCCTTCCTCTCTCGCCTCGACCTAACAGGGAACGCCGCCGCGGTCCGCCATTGGACCACCTCCTTCTACTTCCCATCCATCGCAAACCCTAACTCCTCGTCGTCCCCCTCCGATCACCTCGCGGGGGCCTCTCTCCTCGACGACGACGACGGCGTAGGTGAATGCGTCGACCGGTTGGAGAGGGAGGACGACGTCCCTTACTCCCGTGACTTCCGAATCAATCCGGTTTTGGTCTCCGGGGCCGAACAGCAGGTTCCTTCTTCTCTCTGCATCGAATCAAATAATCTGATGCTTTTTTTGCTATTTTGTATGCAATAATCCTTTTCGTGTTTGAAAGATTCCTCTTTGGGGTTACATGAGATGAGTCAATTTGGGACATTTGGATAGGCTATTAGCATATAACTGGTGCATATTTAGTGAGTATTTAGTGAGTTGTTGCGATGATCACTTGGTTAACGCTATATTCACCAAAAAAAGTTAGCTATTTTGGGGTATTTTTTCATCTGATATGAACAAGGAATCTGCAGTGTAGATCATGTTTTATTATTTATATTGTTAAGAAATTACTAATTCTACAAATCCAGTCGATAATTGGCTTCTTACTTTTAGTTTGGTTGGTCATCATCTGTCTAGTGCTATGGACATAGTGCCTACTTGGCAAACAAAAACTCTAGAGCTATGCTGCGCCGAGAAGCTGAAATGACCTTCTATGCCCCAAATAAGAAGCTCCAATTTTAAGTTACTGTTTCTGCTGCAGTGAGAAACATTTCTTAGAAGGATTCTGATCGAACAACTGTTTGTGCTCCTTCAAATAATCTACTCGAACTACGGTTTTGCTGAATCTCCATCCTAGCCCGATAGGCTCATTGTACGGTGGAGTATTATGATTTGGTTGTGCATACTATTATGATTTGGTTGTTTGCAAGCCTTGGCATTTTGAACCTTAAAATATTTACTCACACATTTTTAATTCGACAAGAAACAAGATCTTTTTTTGATATTCAAATTCATTTTCTTTTAGTTAAAACATTTTTTGTAATTATTCTTCAGGATTGGGATGCATGCTCTGTTGGCTGTAAATTTGTATTTGCACCAAACAAGATACCTGATGCAACATTCGACCTTCCTCGACATCGTGAAACAGCTAGCATCCTCCGCTCTATGGAGTCATCACAATACTATGCGGAAAACAATATCGATGTGGCACGACGGTAGGTAAGCACACTTCATTACGTAATAGCCTATCTGTGCACTTTAGACGGAATTGCGCTGAATTTCTAATGAACTTTTTAAAATTGAGATGCATTAACTTTGCAATGCTCTGGCTTTTAAATTGATATATGTGTCTAGGAAATATGCGGGTTGCTAAATCAATTAATGTAATGAAATAACAAACACTTTGTGTTAAGTACATAGGATTATTTATCCCAAATCTGCTGCAGCTGACAATTCTGGTTCTCTTGCTAATAAAGAAAGAAAAGCTTGTTTCATTTATTTGTTAATGAAAGTTTTGAAGTTAGGCTTGTCATCACAGATTGCCTACTGAAAATAGTTATTTGATTGAACTTAATTTCCTTATCATCAATTTGGAAGTCAAATTCCTTGTATCGAGTATTTTAATTTCCTTTACTTTTTGTTGTTGCCTTGCTGGTTGAGAGGGCAAAGTCTTGAATAAATAGTTATTTACGTCCTCTTCTGGATACGTATTGTGATAATTGAGTATCTCTGATAAAGAAAGATTTGTAAGAGAGTTCCTGCTCTCTCACTTGATTTGGCCTTCATGGAGATAGATGAATGCTCTTTCTACAATTTGCTGTATAAATGTACACCATATATTCATTTTTCACCTTTTCATTTGACACTAATATTTGTTCTTTTGCTTTGTGACAGGAGAGGTTATAATATCATAATGACGACAAGCCTCTCTTCAGATGTTCCTGTTGGCTACTTTTCTTGGGCTGAATATGATATCATGGCGCCCATGCATCCTAAGACTGAAGATGCCCTAGCTGCTGCTTTCATTTCTAATTGTGGTGCGCGCAATTTTCGTCTACAAGCCCTTGAGATGCTCGAAAAGTTAAATATCAAAATAGATTCTTATGGAAGTTGTCACAGAAACCGAGATGGCAGAGGTATGTACAGAATCCATTTGCCTTTCAGAAATTCTTTATTGGGTTAACTACAGTTTTAATCCTTAAAGTTTGACTCTTATTTCAAAAGATTCTTAGAGATTTGGCTATAAATATTTGATCCCTTCAGTTGTTTTGTATAGCAGTTACGTATTACTACTCTCTCTGAAAAAGGGGGCCACATCAACACCATCATTAGATTTAGTTAATGTTTTACTTGTGTGTTTCTGATTAATATATTGACAAGTTTGTTTTAACAAGTATTAATTTTCGTGTATTAACCATCACAGTCGACAAACTACAAACTTTAAGGCGCTACAAGTTCAGCTTAGCTTTTGAAAATTCTAATGAAGAGGACTATGTTACTGAAAAGTTCTTCCAATCCCTTGTGGCAGGTATGTTCTAACTCTTTTGTATCGGAGTTGTATGCAAGGATAGCAGTGCCGCCCCGTGCCGTGCGGCACGGGGCGTGCCGTGCCGTGCCCCCAAGAAGGGGGCACGGCACAGGGGGGGTCTCGGACCCCCCCCATGTGCCTCGGCACATGCCCCGTGCCGCTCGAGACAGAGCGGCACGGGTGCATGTGCCGCGGCACAGTGCCGCCCGTGCCAGCTTTTTTTTTTTTAGTTTTTTTGGCTTTTTTTTTTTTTGGTTTTGTCTCTTTTTTTTTGGTTCTCTGGGATACAGAGCCTTCGCCCGGCCATCTATATTGCCTTTTGTTCACTTTTCTTTTATTTTTTTGACATTGTGTTGTCTTTTTGTCAACTTTTTTTTTTCTTTTTGGCTGATGCCTTTTTTTTTTTTTCCTTTTGGCTTTTTCTTTTGACTTTTTCTTTTTTCTTTTGTTAAATTAAAAATTATAATTTAACTTCTTATTTAACAATATAAAAGCAAATTTTTAGTTGATAAATCCGATCCATACCGCGGGGGGCTTCGCTTCCACCACAGACATCCATTTTTTCTTCGCAAATCATTTTGTCAAAATTTGTCGCACCGCGAAGTTTTCGATGAATCAGGGGAACAAAAATTGATCTCCTAAACAAATTTTGATTAGATATTTTTTAAAAGAATAAAAAAAATATGGATGTAATTGCGGTACTATTCTCGTTGTTCTAGTTATTATATACTTCCTAATCGAATCAATATATAGATTTTGAAACGTTTTTAGAAAAAATAAAATTTTCTATCATTTTATCTGTTATAATTTTTTAAATTATAAAAAAATTAAAAACAAAAGAATTTTCAATTGTTACAGCAAGTATAGTTGTACTTTTCAAATAAAAAAAAATAAAAACAAAAGAATTTTAATTTATATTCTACATCAGGTATAGTTGTACTTTATATACAAAATGCTTACATGCATGTTAATTGATGAGTATAATAAACTATACATAGCAAAAATTAATAATAACTTGTCTAAATCTTTCAAAATAACATTATAAAAGCTTACTGGAACCAAAAAAACTTAAATAAATTCGTGCCAAAGCGTGCCAGTAGGAGGTCGTGCGTATCTGTCGGCACGCAAGCGTGCCACGTGTCGGCACGCAAGCGTGCCCGTGCCGTACCGTGCCAAGGACGTAGCGGCACGCCCCCGTGCCACGGCACTTTAAACCTTGGTTGTATGTATCTTTATGATCTTTTAAATTTATTTGCTCTTTAATTTTATTTTTGTGTTCGATATTTCTAACATATTCTTCAAATAGTAAAGTTCTTCATTAAACTGAGGCTAGACTTCATTGTTCATTGGCTCAAATTAATGTGCAATATTTATAGAATCTCCAATGACTGTATATTTTCTCTAGAGATAGAGATATTAAAGTATCTGCCCTCTATGATCTGTCTGTGTGTGTGTATGTTTGTTCTCTCCCTGCACGATCTGAATTTTCATATTGACCTTTCAAAACTTAATTTTTTACATACACATCCTCGCACTTACAAACAGACCCACTAATCCCCATCTCTAAGGTTGTTCTTTTAAAAAAGTAACTCCACATAGATTTGAGGAGTATATGTAATATCAATTATTTCGCACAAGTATAAATGTAAAAGCCTTATTCATCTATTGGACTTCTGCAGGAGCTGTGCCTGTTGTGGTTGGTGCTCCAAATATACTAGACTTTGGACCTTCTTCTCGTTCTGTTTTGCATATCAAAGAGCTTAGTGATGTCCCCTCAGTTGCTAAGACCATGAAGTTCCTTGCTTCAAACCCTAATGCTTTCAATCAATCAGTCAGGTACTTCAGCTTCAGTTTGTTTTTTGCTGTGTTAATATAGGGTGCGCTTGGCATTGAAGTGATTGCAATTTGGTTGTAAACCAAGTTTAGTAAGAATAGAAACGTGCGACATGCCAATGAGATTTCCTGAGCAGCGTTGTGCTACATTATCACTCTTTCCATCAAAGTGATTTTTGACCTTTTCAAAGGAAAGTTGGTTTCTAGGAGTTAAGCCCATAGCTAGGTGGATGGATCTCCTCCGCATTTCGCTGTTAATGGCCGGCCAATGTTTTACTCTCAAAGTCTCACCAAACTTGCTTTCAGCTGAATCACGGTTATTTCAACAAAACTTCGGCTTCAAGTTTGTTTGGCCTTGCTAGATGTTTTACAAAATTGTTGTTTAAGTAGAGCTATTCGAAAAAACGCTAACAACTACTTCATTAAAAATTCTCCTATTCACTTTCCATTATGCCTTAACGACATGAAACAATTTCACACCAATTGCACCTTGTATTTGTTTAACTCGTTTCTTTGCCAAGTCACTCTTGATTTTAAGCAAAAACATTACTACTATTTTTTTTTTGTCAAGCCAAAGTATTTCCAAGCATGGTAGGAATTACATTAAATAAATAAATAAAGAAATCTTTGAAGAATAGAAGAACAAGAATGATGCCAAAATTGCCCTTAATTTCTCTTTCGTCTTTTCAGATGGAAGTACGAGGGTCCATCAGATTCTTTCAAGGCACTCGTCGACTTGGCAGCTGTTCACTCATCTTGCCGGCTTTGCATCCATATTGCAACAAGGATCCATGAAAAAGAAGAAAAAACGCCAAAATTCCAAAAACGTCCTTGTAAATGCACGGATAAAAAGGGAACGGTCTACCATCTTTATGTGAGAGAAAGAGGCCGGTTCGAGATGGAGTCCATTTTTCTCAGGTTACTTCAATCCTTCCTGCCTCCACTTATTTAATGGTTAGCTGCAAATTTAGTCCCTAATCTTTGGTTCTATCTTCAATTTGGACCTAGTAGTTTTAAATTGAACCAATTCAGTCCTGTAGTTTGCTCCTGATCTGTATTTTGCCCTCGGAGTCTCGATCTCAAATTCTCAATTCATCCTCAAGTCATAATTGTAGAACTTGATTGTAAACTTGGAAACAACGAGTACAAAGTCGACATCAGGTCAAACTTCCGGGGCTAAATTTATGACTAATCTTTTATTTTATCATGGTTCTACTTACCGAAAGAGATCCAACTCTGTGAACTTTTTCGCAGATCTGAAGAGTTGAGACTAAATGCTTTCGAATCGGCCATTACCGCAAAATTCAAGTCGCTAAATCACACACCCATATGGAAAAACGAAAGACCACAAAGCGTAAGAGGAGATGATGACCTGAGAATATACAGAGTGTACCCAGTAGGCCTCACACAGAGACAAGCACTGTACAGCTTTAAATTCGGCAGTGATGCCGAATTTTCGGAACATGTTGAGAGAAACCCCTGCCCCAAGTTTGAAGTCATCTTTGTATGAACAGCATGTTTCAATTGTTTTGTATCATAGTTTTGTAATTCCTTCTTTTTTTTTTGTTATGATACGAGATATTACTTCACTTTTAAGGTTATTTTTCAGACAATTATTCTCTCTTGTTTTTGTTGACACACTCCAGGCTTTTGATTATATTTCCATTTGATCTATTTTTGTCAGTTAATTTAGTGATTTTTGGTTAAATTTAATGATGATTCTGTTAAACTTAACGGCTTTAATAAGTAAGTACCAGTTAGGAGTTAACAGCTAATAACTAGGGGTACTTTTAAATGCAATAAAATCCCCAAATTAACTAATTGGAATAGCTTTAATAAAACCAACCAAAAGTAAAAAAAATAATAAGTTTAGGGATGTGTTCTCTACCCATGTAAAGTTTCATGGGAATTATTATTATTTAGTAAGGTGGATAAGAAACTCTGAAACTTTTGCAATGGTGATAAACTTCGACATGATAATATAATGTTTGGAAAGCAAATCATCTGCTTGAATCTCAGTGCTTCTGTTGCAGTGGTTAGGTGTCTAAGGGTGCGTATTGGGTGCATCCTTATGCGCCATATGTTCATAATATGGAAATGATCATGGTGGGATCATCTTTCTATATAGAAATTTTTATGCACACAATGTTGTAAAAAATGTGCATATGAGATGATTTAATTTGAAGTTTTTAGTTTTTTTTTTTTTTTTTTTTTTGCAACAGAAAAACCTCTGTCAAAATTCGATTTTTCACTTTCCCTCATATCATTTAAAAATCTACACTTTGTCCTTTTATAAAATGAAAAATGTTCACATGGGGTACGGTGTGAACAGTGATGATAAAATGACCATTTTGCCTTTCACCATTTTGTCCCTCGTCATGTTCACAGGAGAAAAGACCGAGAGTATTTTTTGCATAAAAGATGTATAATAATATTTTATAAACGGAACCCTAACGGATTACTAACGGCAAGGGACGAAGTGAATTCTTTTCATTTTACAAGGAGGCAAAGTGTAGGTTTTTAAATAACAGGAAGAAAAATAAAAAATCAGATTTTGACAGAAGTTTTATGTAATTTAGCTCTTTTTTTAAAGAAAGTTAAGCAGGATCTGTCACGTCCAGAGAGCCTACTTGAAATCAACATGGAGCCACCATGTTGATTATTGCTCGCACACCTTTTACTGTATAATTTATTTTTAAATAATTAATATTATATAATTAAATTTTATATTTAACATATACAATCTAAATTATATATATATATATATTACATTATTAAAATTTTAAAAATTACTGCATCTTTGGTTGCAGGAGAGCTTCATGGTGACAATTTAATTTTTAGTATTTTTTGAAAAATCTCTGCTGAACTGGCATTTTCTTAGAAATTTCAGTGGGCCAAGCAAGTCCTCAAAAGGAGACCACTTTGTGCCCAGCTAAATCAATTGCATTAAATGTGAAAGATCCCTAATACCATACAATTATGAATTGTTGCTGTCACATACATCATGCTTAGATAAGCTAAATCTGCAAAAATAAAAAAACCCTCCACAGCCCAATCTTTCAATAATTAGGTGGGGGAAAAAAAAAAAAAGAAGAAGAGAAAGTGTGTGATTATTTTAGGCTACTCGACCCCTCACTTTGACCAATCCATTTTCCTTTTTTGCTTCTCACTGTTTTTTCTTCTTTTTTTTTCTGAGAAAAAATTAGCAAGCTATTAATTTCATGCATAAAATGGTAAGAAGTTGGAAGAACAGGTGAAACAGCCAAGACCTCGAGAAAATAAAAAGAGAGAGAGGGTAGAGGGGGAGCGTGAGTAAATATATACGGCGAAGAACTTGAGTCAAGCTCAAGCCTCGTCTCCTAAAGATAACATTATTTTTTTCTAGCCAGATTGTCTATCACGTAGCTGAAAGTTTGGTGAGTTTATTCATCCGACTATGGCAGCTAATCTTACTGCAACGTTCCTCCTAAAATCCTGTTACACCATACTCAAGCGATATAATAGGCAAGTCATTTATCGAGCGAAAAAGCAGATACCGAAAGTAGGCCAGCCATTTTTACTTCTCACTGTTACTGATAGAATTCAATGGGCTTTACATATTTGTTCTAATTGATGATCATTTTCATTCATCATCTCAGTGGATAGAATAGGTGGGAATTAGTCTATGTCATATCCCCACAGTAGTTTGAGAGGATAATGAAGCTTATTTATTAGTGATTAAAGTCTAATAAAATAATATTACAAAAAAGATTAAGTAGCCATTCATTGAAGTAACAGGGGAACTAATAGCTTTATCAGTTATCATGATGTTGATAATATATTTCTCTAAAAAGACAGTTTACATAATTTTAAAAAGTTTTTGGAAAAAATGGGAATTGATTTTAGTCTCCCCATTTATCATGTTTTTTTTTTTTTTTGTTTGCTAGCTACTTTGTAAAGTTCATTCACCTTTTCTTTTGTCCACAAAAACCATGAGTGCATAAGGAATTTATAAGAGTTTGCATTGTCATTAGGGCACACACCTATTTATGAACTGTAATATGACTAAAAAAACCTAGCTAATACATCTCATATGCATTGTTACATATTATTTCTTTTATATAATAGATAGATAGTCCATGATTCCTAACCTCTTGGTAGCCAATTTCTTTCAATATCAAAATATATACTTTGAAGAACATTTATGCACCACATGTCAAGAAGGGAATGGAATGATTAGCATTTGGTTTGGTGCACGAACATTTTATTCGGCATATTTTCTTATTGACTAAAAAAAGTTTGTCGTATAATCGTATTTGATAGATTAGGAGTAATGATCAAATGTCTAGAAAATTAACATACTATATTTTGTCTTGAACTTATTATTTTTGAAATAAAATAAGTTATCTCGCAGGTAAAATATCTTAGTTTAAGAGGTTACAACCCGAACTAAAGAAGAAAAAAAGAACCCCTTCAAAATAAATTAGTTTTTGCTAAATAACTTATTTGTCTTTAATATAGTTGTTGCCTCTTAGATATTTCTCTCTCTCTCTCTCTCTCTTGGTTTAAGATATTTCTATGACATCCCTAGTATCTAGAATAGTTTTATATATGATAAATTGGTTATAATATATTGGGCAGTCGCTAGGCTCAAGAACTGTAATTTTAGGATGGATAAATTTCTGAAAAGTAAGGTGTCGCAGTTGGTATCATAGCCAATTATTAGTCGGAAATATGAAATGAGTATCGTTTGAATAAGAATTATACAACGAATAGAGCATGATTTTCAGATGACTGTTGTGGACGGAAGACGGCTCTCATAAGATCGGCTAAGTCTAGTTAGACGAATGTCATATTATTTGGTACTTGTGAATATACTTAAGCCCGACGAGGACACAACTAACAATGTAGAATATCCAATTTTCTTAAAAAAAAGAAGAAAAAAATTCTTATAAACAAAACCATATCCTTATTGGTTGATAAACAAAATCATATCCTTATTGGTTGGATATTCTACTCATAACCGAAGCACATGTGCAGTTGCGAATCTCCACATCCATTGAACCCTTGAATAGTAATTTTTTTTTAAAAAAAATTCTTTTGTTTCTTTCATTAATGAATGAATTAAATAATAGCTCCATGCATGCCATGATTAATTATTTGCTAAACCACCAACTAATTTCAGTTGAGAGATTAATTATTGCTGATCATGCTACTTCCTGTGGCATGATAAACTGATGAGATTCATTAATACAAACACTTTTGCATTAATTGTAGTTATTATGGGAGGCAGGTTTTAGGTGGAATTAATGGAGATGAAATGAATGATTGGAGGTACCTCTTGCACAGATATGATTTATAGTCGTCGGCAAAGTCGCAAAGTTTTTCTCCGCAACATCTCTTCTTTTGTAGAATTTTGCCGTATATTTTTTCTCATTTTTACTAGCACAGATGATAGAGACATTTATTATTTTGAACTAGAGACCGAAATTGTCGCACTTATACTACTCTCGTCGTCGTGAGAAGTCGTTCCGTCAGACATGTCAGATTTAATTTCGCACGAATCTTAAAGCGTTGCAAAGCAGAACCTAATGGCGGAGAAGATTAGGGATGCAAACGGATCCAGGTTGGTGGAGCTCCCACCCCGATCCGCCCGGACGAGGGCAATAAATAGAAGAAAATAAATGGATTCGCGGCGGAAAACGAGATAAATTTTACGATCCGAGACGGATTTAGGGCAGGAAACGGGAAAAATTTTGACCCGTTCCGAATCTGTCCCGAATCTGCCCCGCCATGATTCGCCCCGAATCCACCCTGAAAATCATTTATATTTTTAAAAAATATTTCTAAAAAATAATGTATTTACAAAAAAGTTTAAAATATAAATAAATTAGTATTCTTATTTCTAATGTATTTGAAACTTTTGAATTTTGTTTTGAATTGTGATTGATATTTTTTATTTTTTATAATTAATATTGTTAAATTATATATATAATATTATTAAAAATTATTATTTTATATTTTACAAAATATTAATAATATTATAGTTTTATAAAAAATATTAGTTGGCGAGATGGATTCGGGACGCCGGCAGGAGGCGGGACCGCGGGAGGCGGATTATGGGATGTATTTTTTAACCCGTCACGGATTCGGGGTGGGAGTCCAAGATCCGCCCCGTTTGCATCCCTAGAGATGATTTTCTTTTTTTTTTTGAGAGATAGATAGCACGCTATCCGCTTCGTTTATTTCATTTAGAAATAAACTTAGCTAGAAATGTGAATCAACTAGGATTCGAACTTGGGTCTCGGGTACCAACCACCAAGCCTTTTGCCACTTGCTCTAGGGACGGTTGGTAGAAGATGTTGATATATCAAAATGCTAAGTTGGTATATATTTCTCTCTTTTGTGGTTATGCCAGTTTTTATTGAAGAGACTGATTTACGGTAAAAAATTGATTTGACGTTTTTATTGCAAAGTCCGAAAAATCGATACCGGAGCAAGTACCGAATTTACATCAGTCGGTATTAAAACGAGTTGCAGATCCTTAATATCTGGTATCAGAACAAATACCGGATTTCCAATGCATGCCGATAAGAACCAAAAATATATAAAAGGAAAAAAAAATGCTCTCTCTCTCTCTCTACATATATATTTTCTTTCTACTAAGTTTTCAAGATTTTTTTTTCCATCTTTGCAAAACTCTTTATTTTTTAAAATTTTTTTTTGCTTTTAGTTTGATAAACTAATGAGCTTTTAATGCTAATTTTAATGCTCCATGCTACAAACAAAATGGTAGGTCAGCTGTGCCCCATCCAAATTTATTGGCTTCTTTGAAGAGAAAATTACAAGGAGGAAGGAAAAGAACAAAAACTATCTAATCTTATATACTTTGCTCTAACATTATCATCAAAAAAAGATTCATAATAAAAGTAAAATAAATCAGCTAAAAGAAACCAATTATATATCCACCAACTAATTAATAATAATTAGAAAAATAAAAAAAAAATCCCACTAAACACAACTTTATGGTGGTGATAGGAGACCTACTTACCTACTAAACTTCTTAGTTTTTCAAATAGGATGACAAGTTAAAATTTTTCAAAAAAACATAAAATAACAAAGTTAAAAAAAAAAAAACACACCCAAAAAAAAAAAAAAAAAAACCAAAAACCAAAAACAAAATTAGCTGTCCTCTTTGTACCTCTGAAGTGATAATAATCACTGAGAAGAATTTATTGCATGGACTTGGTCCACTTTGTCAGCCGTGGACCGTCTGAGTTGATCTTAGCATACAACCTATTTTTATTTAAAATTTCGAGATTTGTTTTTTTGTTTTGTTGAATGATTCATTGTTTAAAATCTCGCGACTTCTTTGTTTTTTGGAAAAATTGATTCTACGGGCGATTAGTCACAAATCAATTATATTATACCTATCGAATCAAAATGGTTAAATCGAAAAAATATTGTGGCAATTTTGGACAGAAAAGATAACAAAAATAAGCATGGCATAGGTAAAATTATAATCTATAATCTAGATCATTTTTAATCCTATACAAATTAGCATGTACAAATATATAAATTAAAGATAAACTAAATAGTATAGAGCTACTATGCTATCGAAAGTATAAAGGGATTGGTGCTTCTGATTTTTTAGCCATTGGATCAAGAATTGTACTATTAGGATGATAATGATCTCCCTTAGGGTTGAGTGGTCCTCACTGGATAATAATATTAATCCGATAGTTAAAAATGACCAAAGGGATTGATCCAAGGGCCCAAAATTCGGAAGCACCAACTCTTTTATACTTTCGATAGCATAGTAGTTCTACTCAACTAAATATATACAAACTAAAAGTATCAACATGCTAAAACAAGCATAGCATAATCACATACACATTTTCTTTTTGGAAGCAGGATTCGAATCCTAGTCTTATTTCAAAAAGAAAATGGTAATTATTAACCGACCTAAACAATAGTAGCTGTATCAATTAATTGTCCCGTACGATAGAATTGTACATTACTTAAACGGTACGCGCGCGGCGACCTTGTGGACCAGGTCCATGCAAAAACTTCTCAAATGGGCTACTTATTATTATAAGATTGGTGGATGATGATCAAAACATCATGAAAAAAGGTAAAAGTACCAAAAATACTAATCAATCAATCCACTAATTGTGCTTTTGGATGCTTAATTAATAATTAAGCTGCTTCTTTCAACTTGTATTCACTGAAACTGATCAAACTCATGATCTGGAGATCTATGTCAGATCTGGTGGGAAGTAAAATCCTGATGGCAAAATCAGAATATGGCATTTAAATACGCGTGTTAGATGCAATGGAGTTGCTTTCACGTACGTGTTATGTGTGCAAAGTGGTCGATCGTACACGGTTTTTCCTTTTTCCCTTCCCTTCAAATTAACTTTGTCTACAGAGGATTGAGACTGCGCAACCAACTACAACAGTCCAATACAAGGAAAGCCTATGAATGCGCAACCAACTACAACAGTCCAATACAAGGAAACCCTATGAATTGTCGGTTCATATATATATATATAAGTATATATATATATATATATATATATATATATATATTATATATATATAGAGTCTGGTTACTATACTTTTATGAGTATTAGCTTCCTTATACTCATAAGTTTTTGGCCTTTAAATTTATTCCATTGATCATTTTCACCGTTAGATCATACTATTCAACCAACTACCGACTCAACCCTAGGGACCACTATCATTCTAAGTTGGGACACCATTATTCTAACCACACATCCATCAATCAACAGTTAAAAATTTATGAGTATAAGGGGGTTTATACTCATAATAGTATAGTAGCCTCAGCCTAATATATATATATATATATATATTATATATAATATATATATATATATAAAATTGAGCTCCTATGCTTTTAAAAGTACCAAGTTATTGGTGCTTGTAGATTTTGAGCCCTTAGATTAAGAGATATGCGGTTAGGATGATGTGGGCCCCATAGGGTTGATGGTGGTTGGTTGAATAGTATAATCTAATGGTTGAAAATGATTCGAGAATATATATATATATATATATATATATATATATAATATATAATATAATATATATATATAATATATATATATATATGGAGCTAGAATACTTTTACAAGTATCACCCCATGGTGCTTTAGTGTTTTTAGCCCTTGGATGGAGAGATGTGAGGTTGAGATGATGGTGATAGGTGGTGGTAGGTGAATAGTATTTGATCCAAGGATTATTAGTAATCAAGAAGTAGATCCAATGGCTAAAAACCTAATAGCACCAGGGCAGTGGTACTTGTAAAAGTATCCTAGCTCAACTCTCTCTCTCTCTCCGCCTCTTCCTCTCGGGACTCGTCAACTTCAGGATCAACGAAGGCGAGGTGATTGACAACCAGGCCAATACACCTCATGTCCTATTCATGAGAGAGAACCCAGAATTAAACTAGGACTCACATCATTCTAGTTGCTCGCGGACCTCTGCGTACGTCCCCCTATCGCCCTAAGATAAGAGAAATATTGAGCTACACAGCGATCATCACATCCGACTGATAACTATTACATAATCATATCCGCATCTCCATCTAATATATATATAATATGTATATATATATATATATTATAGAATATAATATATATATGTATAGTATATGTATATATATATATATGTATAGTTAAGCTCATAATAAGTATAGTAGCCTCAGCTATATATATATATATATATATATATTATATTATATATATATATATATATAAAATTGAGCTCCTATGCTTTTAAAAGTACCAAGTTATTGGTGCTTGTAGATTTTGAGCCCTTAGATTAAGAGATATGCGGTTAGGATGATGTGGGCCCCATAGGGTTGATGGTGGTTGGTTGAATAGTATAATCTAATGGTTGAAAATGATTCGAGAATATATATATATATATATATATATATATATATAATATATAATATAATATATATATATAATATATATATATATATGGAGCTAGAATACTTTTACAAGTATCACCCCATGGTGCTTTAGTGTTTTTAGCCCTTGGATGGAGAGATGTGAGGTTGAGATGATGGTGATAGGTGGTGGTAGGTGAATAGTATTTGATCCAAGGATTATTAGTAATCAAGAAGTAGATCCAATGGCTAAAAACCTAATAGCACCAGGGCAGTGGTACTTGTAAAAGTATCCTAGCTCAACTCTCTCTCTCTCTCTCGCCTCTTCCTCTCGGGACTCGTCAACTTCAGGATCAACGAAGGCGAGGTGATTGACAACCAGGCCAATACACCTCATGTCCTATTCATGAGAGAGAACCCAGAATTAAACTAGGACTCACATCATTCTAGTTGCTCGCGGACCTCTGCGTACGTCCCCCTATCGCCCTAAGATAAGAGAAATATTGAGCTACACAGCGATCATCACATCCGACTGATAACTATTACATAATCATATCCGCATCTCCATCTAATATATATATAATATGTATATATATATATATATTATAGAATATAATATATATATGTATAGTATATGTATATATATATATATGTATAGATATATATATATATAGAGCTAGGCTGGTATACTATCGGTAGCACGGAGGCCTCCGTACTACCAAGTTGTTTTCAATGATGCGGCTTTCAAATCGACGATCGGCTCCGTTAGATTTGATCTACACAATTAAAAGTATTTGGAACATAATTTTTTGACATTATTTGACTATTGATCAAAAGGTCTCAAATTTGACAATTTTAATGGTAGATGTGATGTGTTTGTGAATTTAACGGTGTAAAACAATCCAAATTTGATGAAATTTTTATAGAAAATTTTTTTCACTATTTAGAGTATGATCAGTACCTCTGATCTTAAATTTAAGTCTTTTATCATCATTTCGAAAACATAAAGAAGTTAGTGCTTTCGACTTTTTGGCTCTTAAATTAAGAATTGTAGGGTTAAGATAATAGTGAACTCTCTTAGGTTTTAGTAATCCTTAGGAAAGTAATAATAATCCAAAGGCTATAAATGGTCAAAAGAATTGATTAATGGGCCAAAACGTCGAAATTACCAACTCCTTTGTACTTCTAAAAGCACCATAGTCGGACTATATATATATATAGAGAGAGAGAGAGAATTATGCTGAAATACTACTAATAGTATGTGAATAGAATTTACTATCCACATTTTGACAATTGGATTTCTAGAATTCAGTGGTTAGTTGGTAGAATATTAATAATCCAACAGTGAAAAAGTAAATAGTAATTACTATTTATACACTATTAACAACATCTTAAGTTGATCTCTCTCTATATATGTATATAAATATATATAACAATCTTTTTTTTTCGAAAGCTTTAGTTTGTAGAGAACAATATATTTTATGTTTATATTCAACACTCCCTCTTATGTCTGGGCTCGTAAAGCTTTAACTTTCAAAGAATGGTATTTTCTGATATTTATATTTAACACTTCCTCTCACGCTTAAACTTGTGATTTTTTGATAAGCCCCAAACATTGATTTGAATTAAATTAAAGAATATTAATAATATTAGGAGTCTGATGGAATTCGAACTTACAACCTTCTATTATAATACTATGTCAAATTATATGAAACAATCGTTTTTCTTCAAAAGCACAAGTTTTCAAAGAAGGGCGTTTTTAACGCTTAAATTCCACAATAGAATTAAGACTCAAAATTTGCCATTATGTGACGTCCCCTATATAACTATGATCTGACTCCTTCATCGCTTGATACAATGTATCTGTTTTATCAATATTTATTTTAACAATATCGATTCCCAATCATAAAGTTTCTGCAACCATTTGTACATCTTTCAGAAAATAGTAATATGGTTGTCAGTGTGAGAATTGATATAGAACATTTAAGGGTGTACTTAATGTTTTGATGCATGTTATTACTTGGAACAAACATTGCCAAAGCGTATTCACACAATTTCTTTTTTTTAAAGAAAAGCTGCTTATAAGGATAACCTAAGTGACCCAATTTTATGAGGCTTATGTGCAATATTAATTGAAAATATTAGGGACTAAAATGCAAAAATCCCCAAAACTCCATTATGGTTTTGGTCATATTTGTTATAATAAGAAAATAAAGAATCATATCTACTATATCATTCAAAACTTCAAAAATATCAAAAATACTCTTGGTTGACTAAAATGTTTTTATTGATTTTCAAACATACTTTAAACATCCCTAAAATGCTAGAATTTATGGTAATTTTAAAATATATTTTAAAATTTTAAATAGTAATCAGGAGTAAGTAAGTAAAAGTTCCTGTAAATAAACACATATGTTGACCCACATGCATGAACTATATTTTAAGAATCTCCAAATATTCAATAATACTAATAATAATTTATATACGGTATATGTTTTATAAATTGTATTGCATTTATATTTTTACTTACAATTATTTGATTTTAAGTAAAAGAGAAAAAAGTATCATATTTCACCCTATTTATGTTCACTAATGAGAACTTTTTTTATAGAAAATTACGGGACGAAAAATGTAATTACAGGAAAATTGAGGGGCTTCGTTGCACACGGGTCGCTCGCGACTGGAGACACAACCAAGGTGCCCTGAAAATGACATGATCAAATGTCAAGATCATCGTACAAATTATGTTTCGAAACATTTAAAATTATTTCATAAATATTTTTAAAACAATTCTTAAATTAATTATTCTGGGTATTGCGATTGTAGAATACGAACACGACGACCCATAATCACCTAACAAATAAAAAGAGCTAACAAATTAATATAATCCTTCGCATGATCTTATTACAGTTTGTATCTTCTTTTATGTGGAGAAAAAACAACACATTGTGTGGTCCATTAGAGAGCACAACTGAAACATGCTTCCTAATAACTCATTAATTGACACACTGCATCTTTTATATATCTCAAAAAAAAATATTAGGGGGTAATTATTTATATACTTCTAAAAAGTATCCGACTTTCTAATTTATCTATCTTAGAAAGCTAATAATAATGAAAATATCTTTTTTACGTTCCAACCTATTTCAAATATAGTTCTAGAGTTAAATTCTGTTAATGAATTATTAGCAATAGCTGTTATCTTTATGAAATTATTATAATTTTTTTTTAAGAAATAGGTACCTGAGGCCAATGCATGGTAATGATATATACTTTTATTATGTGGAGTGTAAATCTCAGGTTGCTCTGCTCTATCTCTGATCTAAAATCAAATATCTATGATTCTATATATATCATAATAATAATATAATTTTTAAAATTAAAACCTTAAATTGGCATGATAATATGGAACTTCCATGACGTCTCTCCTAGCGGAAAAGAAAAAGAAAAACTTTGGACCCACCGCATTAAAGAGTTCAAACAATATGAGCAAAGGTTAAAGTAAATATATATTTGAAAATATTTGTAAATTTTTATTAATTGCTTTGGACATATTTATGATGCTGAGACTTTATGCAAAAGAAAGGACAAGGGCAACAGGATCCTAAATATTTGAGTGGACCAAAGTTTCAAACAAATAATATTTTTGTGGACCAGAAGCCCTTGGGGAAGAACAGCAGAAAAAGAGTGGAAGATGCACCAACCCCAACAGCAAGGAAAGAAACTTCACATGCCCTAATTTTTTTTTTCTTTTTTTTCCCTTTTTTTAAAAAACATCTCTCTCTCTCTCTCTCTCTCTCTCTCTCTCTCTCTCTTAGTCAAGTGGTAAATCTAATGAACAAGGGAACAAAAATGGACACATGGAACTCTCCAAGTGGTCCTCTCATTTCCCAATCCCTGCAAACATCCCAACCACTACAAATGCCAAAAAGCTTGTATGTCACAACTAAAGAAGGAGACATAGTTAAGAAGGTAGCTAGATAAGCTACACACATTTATATATATATATATAGGCAAATATATATATATAAATATATGCACACATATATGCTAGCTGAGGCCAATGCATGGTAGTTCACAGTTAGCATGGGATTACTGAGAGGGGAGGTGTTTAAGGCCGCGGCGTCGCGAGCCATTGTGATAAAGATCAACATAGCCTTCTTGATCTTCTTCCTCGCCGCTTACTTCGCACTCCTCCTCTTCCAGCCATCGTCGCTCCTCGACAAGAACGTCGCGTCGCTCGTCCGCTGCACCCTCCGCGACTGTCACTTGAGGAAGGTAAGGTAAGGGCCCTGAATTTTGCAATGAGCTTCATGAGGAGATTAAATTTTAGTAGATTTTTACTGTATTTGTTATCTAGCTAGATAGTAATAATTAAGCTACTTTAAAAAGAACAAAAAAAAAAAAAACAAGCTATTGAGAACTAGCGTTAGAATATATATATATCTTTAAGCTTTCTAAGCTTTATTTTGCACTTTAGATGCTCAAAAAGAAAAACTTTTCTAAGCTTTCAAGTTCCTTTTTTTTCTGTCCTCTTCTTGTATTTTCTTGTGCTATGCTTTAGTACTTATGATGACTAACAAGAAAAAAATCAAAATTTTAAAGTGTTTGGTTATGAGGAAATTGAAATTACAAATTTGAATTCAAAATTTACAGGTTGCGACTAGAGGAGAAGTTCCGAACAATGCGATCACGAGCGAGAAGAGAATGGCGAAGGAGATCAACCCCCCGAGCTTCCTCCGAGCCCTCGGGCACGTCGGAGACGCGAAGAGCATCGCGTTGGTGAACATCGGCAACGACGAAGTGATCGCGTGGGGATTTGACGGGGTGGAGAAGAACAAGAGTACTGCAGAGCTGACCGCGGTCAATGTTGACTTCGAGCGGGTCCACCCCAACTTCAAGTGGGCCGACCTGTTCCCGGAGTGGATCGACGAGGAGGAGGAGAACGAGGGCGCGTCGTGCCCCGAAGTCCCCATGCCGGACTTCGATTCCTACCCCGGCTCGGCCGACGCGGTGGTGGCCCGCCTACCGTGTCAGCGGCCAGCCAAGGGTTGGAACCGTGATGTGTTCAGACTACAGGTGCGAAACATTTCTATGGTAAAATTTTGTATTTTTAAAATTATTCTTATTACTGAAAGAACAGATATATTATAAATACTAAAATTATTTTTTGACAGTCAGGATGGACTGTACGAATGCTACTAAAAGCCAGAACTTATTATTGCGATACTGTGCATATGAAACGACTGTCTTTCTCTGAAAACCCTGACGAAGTTTTAGGATTTGATGTCAAAAAACAACAGGTTCATCTGGTGGCCGCGAACTTGGCGGTGAGGAAGGGGAGGCGGGACGAGCGGGGGAGGGTGAAGGTGGTGTTCCTGAGCGAGTGCGAGCCGATGCCGGAGATATTCCGGTGCGACGATCTCACGGCGAGGGAGGGGGAGTGGTGGATGTACGACGCCGATGCCGCGCGGTTGGAGGGGAAGGTGAAGTTGCCCGTTGGATCGTGCGAGTTGGCCCTGCATTTGTGGGGGGAAGGTATGGATGTAAATCTCCAATTAATGCTTCAAAAATTAAGTTCATGATCCTCTAAGTATTAATTGTTAGTGAATCATGCTGATGTTTACTTATGTACGTATTTACGTTGCATGGTATAGATGCTTTAAAAGTGGACGTACATAGGAGCTTCTTGTTTTGTAGTTTTCGATAAAAGTGCTTTTCTGGAAAAAAAATAATATTTTTATTTTATACTATGTGACTAAAAATAGGAAGTTCGATGGAAACTTTTCAATTAAGAAGTTAAATTATTTCAGAAGTCGAGCTAATTAATAAGCCCTAATTTCGATCATGGTATAGTATGAGAGAGGTTAATTTTCAAATTTTAGGAATTCAAATGAATGAAAGGGATGAGTGACTTATTAATCATCATATTGTCAAATATTTGCATCCTCCTATCATTAATTAGAAAGTAAAAGGAAAAGCATTTTTCAGATCATCTTCTCTACTACAGAAACCAGTAATACTCGAATAACAAATTTTGATACAGTATTGTGATTGCGTATGTATTTTATACACAACATCTACTCTATCTTGGCGCGGATCTTAATTTCTTCCTTAGTGGAGAATTAAAGTTTTAATCATGAGTCTTTAATCCTAGTAATAAAATATTTTCTGAATTGTTTAACTGTAGATTCAAACTTAAGCAAAGCACACAAAGTAAATGAGCATGGGCCATGCACACCTAACATAAGATTCCATGTCCTCACAAAATCAAACATGGTTGGTGCATGAGGCCCTCTATTATTTAATAGGAGTGGGAGAGAGGCCACATCTCATTTTTGTGATCACATGCTAACCGTACGTTACAAATTAGCCTTTATTTGAGTCGGTTCATGCTGTTTCTTGTACTGTAGTAAACATATAGGGACCACTAATTTGACTATTGTTGACTGAGCAAGATAATTTTTTCTTTCTTTCTTTTTTTTTTTTTTTTTCTAAATATGTTGTTTGGGGCTGTAGAAATAGTGTATTTTGTGCACGAGAATATTTTCGTAATTCTAAAGGGAGCCTAACGATTACAGGTCTACCCTAAGAGCTGGCAATGCAGCTCGCTGTTGTAAATATGCTCGTGTTTGGCTCAAATGAGCTCGAGATTGAGCGTTCATTTAATAAATGAGTCAAAACACGAGTTGAATTTTTTACGTCGAAATCTTAGCTAGCCAAACATGAGCTGGGATATGCTCGCTAGTGTTCCGCTNATCGAAAACAAATAGGTGGCAACGAAGCCCGTTTGCTACTGATAGTATTTATTCTCTCTCTCTCTCTCTCTCTCTCTCTCTCTCTCTATATATATATATATATATATATATATATATATAGAGAGAGAGAGAGAGAGAGAGAGAGAGAGAGAGAATAAATACTATCAGTAGCAAACGGGCTTCGTTGCCACCTATTTGTTTTCGATGATAGAGCCTCCAAATCGACGATCGACATCGTTGAACATGATCTATATCACTTGAAGTGTTTAAAAATCAAATTTTATACATTTTCAATGTTTTTCTCTTATCCATCGAGTGGACACAAAAATGAATGGGTGAAAATGAATATTCTTTAAAAAATGATGATAGGAGTATTGTAGTCAAGATCAAGAGTATAGATTTTGTTTTAAATAGTTTAAAAAATTTTCTAACAAAAATTCAATTGATTTGGATATCTTTACGCCGTTAAACGAGAAAATGCCTCATATCAACCATTAAAATTACAAATTTTGAAACTCTTTGATCATTAGGCAAATGATGTCGAAAAGATTTGAAATTTGATTTCTAAACACTTCAAGTGGTATAGTCGTATAGATCATGTTTAACGGTGCCGATCGTCGATTTGGAAGCTCTATCATCGAAAACAAATGGGTGGCAACGGAGCTCGTTTGCTATCGATAGTATTCTAGCTCAACTCTCTCTCTCTGATCGTCGATTTGGAGGCTCTATCATCGAAAATAAATGGGTGGCAACGGAGCTCGTTTGCTATCGATAGTATTCTAGCTCAACTCTCTCTCTCTCTCTCTCTCTCTCTATATATATATATATATATATATAGAGAGAGAGAGAGAGAGAGAGAGAGAGAGAGAGAGAGAGAGAGAGAGAGAGAGAGAGAGAGAGAGAGAGAGAGAGAGAGAGAGAGAGAGAGAGAGAGAGAGAGAGAGAGAGAGAGAGAGAGAGAGAGAGAGAGAGAGAGAGAGAGAGAGAGAGAGAGAGAGAGAGAGAGAGAGAGAGAGAGAGAGAGAGAGAGAGAGAGAGAGAGAGAGAGAGAGAGAGAGAGAGAGAGAGAGAGAGAGAGAGAGAGAGAGAGAGAGAGAGAGAGAGAGAGAGAGAGAGAGAGAGAGAGAGAGAGAGAGAGAGAGAGAGAGAGAGAGAGAGAGAGAGAGAGAGAGAGAGAGAGAGAGAGAGAGAGAGAGAGAGAGAGAGAGAGAGAGAGAGAGAGAGAGAGAGAGAGAGAGAGAGAGAGAGAGAGAGAGAGAGAGAGAGAGAGAGAGAGAGAGAGAGAGAGAGAGAGAGAGAGAGAGAGAGAGAGAGAGAGAGAGAAGGTCCCGCGCTTTCGAAAGTACGGAGCCTTCGTACTTGTAAGTTGCTTTTGCTGATGAGACATTCGATTCGGCGATCGATTTCGTTAGACATGATTTACGTTATTGGAACTATCTAGAAGATATTGGTGCTATTAGGCTTTCGGCCCTTGGATAAAAAAATGTACGATTATGATAATGTGGACCTCTTAGGGTTGAGTGAGTTATTGGTTGAATAGTATAATTTAACGGGTGAAAATAGTTGAAGGGTTAAATGTAACGGCGGAAAACTCGATAGTACAAAATACTTTGTGCTATCGATAGTATCCCAGTCGGACTATATATATATATATATATATACTCTTATGAGATAGAGCCTCTTGCACTCATAAATTTTTTACCATTAGATCTACCCTTTAATTATTTTCACCCGTTAGATTATATTATTCAATCAACTACCCACTCAACCCTATGGGGCCCACTATCAACCTAACCGTAACTATTCTCATCCTAATTGCACATTTTTTCATCCGAACAGCCGAAAATTTATGAGTACAAAGGGCTACTATACTCATATGAGTATAGTTGCCCCAGCCTATATATATAACCTATATTTATTTATTGAATTTGGCTACTGTGTTATAGATAGCACTAAGCGTTTGGTGCTATCGAGTTTTTCGCCATTAGATCTATTTCTTTGCTCATTTTTATCTGTTAAATTATACTATTCAACTAACCACCTAGCTCAACTATAAGGAACTATCATTCTAATCAGAGACCACATCCCTTTATCCAAGGGCCGAAAACCTAATAGTACTATGAGCTTGGTACTATTAATAATATGATAGTCTAATTCTCTCTCTCTCTCTCTCTCTCTCTCTATATATATATATATATATATATATATATATATATATATATTATAAATTTCAACAATTTGGATTTTAGGCCAATCTAAATGTAAAGAGACCTCTATTTTGTAGAACCCTAAATTTTAATTATTCGATTAAGATTCTAAGTTTTTAATTTTTTATGTTTTTTAATTTTTCATCTTGTAGTAGGAGTACTAGTAATCTAAATTGTTGTTCGCGAGTCAACTCATATTCGACTTATTAATAAACAAATCAAACAAAAATTGAATTTTTTAGCTCGATATTTCATCGATCGAGCTAATTCATGTTTAGTTCGTTTAATAAATTGCCCCAGCTCACTCACGTTGGACCAGCTGACAGCCCTGCTGCCTACCACCTGACTTTAGGCAGGCAGCGATGGTAACAGATCATAAACATATTCAAAAGACATTGGAAGAATAGGGGAAAGAAAAAGAGAACCTAACCCTAGCTTTTTATAATTAAGCATATATATGTACCTAATTTCACAGAATAAGTTAGCTCAACAAATAGTACGGTCACACGAGAAAATGCTCTTACTTTGTCAGACGCTGCTTTACACCGGTCTTTACGGCTTCGTTTGAAATTACGAAAAAACTATATTACGCGTGGTGAGAAAGTATGATAAAAAATATTTAATTTATTTTCGTACATAATATTGTATTTCGCATATCATAAAGAGTCGGTTATAATATATTTTCTGCAATTCTCCCGGAGAACGTAAAAGTATATCCCTATATATTTTATCCAAATTCTATTTTATCTAATAACGTTAGGTGAACCTCAATATCAAATTAAGCCTAATTTTTTTACCTAAAGAATTTAACAAGATCACACACGTGTGAGGCTCGCATATCTCACTAATTACAGTTTCTTGTTTAATTAGAGAGTGACTGGGGTGGCTGTGCTTATTTTTACTCTTCGCCCCATAAATTAAACAAGAATCAATTTATTTTTCAGTCCAAGCAAAAAGATGCACAATTGAGGGGTTTTCTCAAGGAAAATCATTTAACGCAAAATGTTGAACGTTGTTTGTTTGAGGATTAACATGCAAAAAAAAATGACCCAGATTTTTGTGATTCTCTACCTCAGGGGCTCAGGGCTCAGGCACAAACCGTTTCCCTCCATTTTTTCGAATTCAACTGCCGTTTAAAATTTTGGCGAAATGATGAAGTATGCATCTAATCATCTATCACTCACTCATGAATGCAGGAACAAACCAGGAGTTCGACTCGTCGAAGCTCGCGGCGGCAGCGGTGCCCCAGCGGGAGGCGTACGCGACGGTCCTCCACTCGTCGGACGCGTACCTGTGCGGGGCGATCGCGCTGGCGCAGAGCATCCGGCAAACGGGGTCGACGCGCGACCTCATCCTCCTGCACGACAAGTCCATCAACGGCGCCAAGCTCCGGGCGCTGGTGGCGGCCGGGTGGACCCCGCGCAAGATCAAGCGCATCCGCAACCCGCACGCGGAGAAGAACTCGTACAACGAGTACAACTACAGCAAGTTCCGGCTCTGGCAGCTCACCGAGTACGACAAGATCATCTTCATCGACGCCGACATCGCCGTGTTCCGCAGCCTCGACGTCCTCTTCCGCTTCCCGCAGATCGCCGCGACGGGCAACGACGGCTCCATCTTCAACTCCGGGGTCATGGTCATCGAGCCGTCGAACTGCACCTTCGACATGCTGATCCGGCACCGCCGCGACGTGCGGTCGTACAACGGCGGCGACCAGGGCTTCCTGAACGAGATCTTCGTGTGGTGGCACCGCCTCCCGCGGCGGGTGAACTTCCTCAAGAACTTCTGGTCGAACACCACGGCGGAGACGCGGCTCAAGGAGTACCTGTTCGGCGCGGACCCGCCGCGGCTGTACGCGGTGCACTACCTGGGGCTGAAGCCGTGGATGTGCTACAGGGACTACGACTGCAACTGGAACGTCGACGACCAGCGGGTCTACGCCAGCGACGTCGCGCACCGCAGGTGGTGGCAGCTGCACGACGGCATGGCCGAGGAGCTGCGGGCCTTCTGCGGGCTGTCGCAGAAGAGGAAGGACGACTTGGAGTGGGAGAGGACGGTGGCCAAGAAGATGGCCTTCCCCGACGGACACTGGAGCATCGATGTCACGGATGGGAGGAAGGATGCGTGAGTTTTCTTCAAAATGGACTAATACGATTTTTTTTTTTTTCTTTTCTTAAATAGGTGAAATAGAAAGATTTGTAATATTTTTTGTAATAATTGATTTAATTGTCTCTGTATATGGATTGAGCACTCTGGGATATGAGAGGACAAAATATATGGTTGGTAAATAACATCTGCTGACAAGAAGACATTAAACTTTAAAGCTATGAAAAATGCTTCGACGAGATTAAAATGATCGGAACTTCCCAAAAAAAAAAAAAAACCTATAAATCACGATCTTGCTGATGATAATTGTTGAGAGTTTAATCATTCCCTAACAAACACGCGATTTCGAAGACCTGCTCTAAAATAAGCCCTAATCGACTTTTTCAAATGAATCTCGCTTGCTTGTTCAAGCAAAAATTTGAAGCCACAGAAACCTGAAGAAGAAGAGGGTCTAGATTTATAGCCCAATGTCCTCAAAAGACTCCAAATATTGCAAGGGCTAATTTCGACACTTAAGAGATTAAACCACATAGAATTAGAACCTAAGAAACCTAAACCAACTAGGAAACCAATCGACTGCGAATGTCGGTCGATTGATTGGCCTCGGAATGGAAAACAATGCAGGTTCACAACTCTAATTCCAAGAGCATTTAGCACTCAAACATTAGTAACTTAGATCCAAACTAAAATCGACTTAGCGGGTTAGCAGAGTCTACACAAGATGCCATGTAGTATCCACCATGGGTGCCCATTTCATCATGTTTATTGCTCCTGAACCTACTTTACCACATGCAGAAACTTCCTCTAAGGCACAACATATGAATCAATCAATGCAATGAATTTGGAACCTTACCTAAGGAAATAGAGAAGAAAAAAAAAGAAAGAAAAAAAAAGAAGAAGAGGAGATAACACATGAATCAAAACAAATTAATGGGGAATCTACAAAAGAAAATAAAAGCCAATATATTCGATCCAATAAGAAGCGGATATTTGCTAGTAAAAGAATTTGACTAGAAATGATACTACACATAAAAAAAAGAAAAGAAAAAAGAATGCTCTGTTTTTTTTTTTTTTTTCCCTTTACTTACAAAGAAGACAAAATTATTGCAGTACATTTTACAGCAAAATTGAAAATAAGTACACGAAAGAACTATCATATTCTACGCCATTCATAAAACTGTAGTTAGCAATCCTCTTTCCTATTATCAACCCCTTTTTTCTTTCCTTTCCTTTTTTTTTTTTTTAGCGGAAGCTTGTAGATAACATTACATTGTCGATCGCTAGGCACAAGCTTCAATTTATTCCACTTTATCGACACCTTTAGTTAAAGCAGCTCGAGAGCCAACTGAATCCACTGAAAGCAATGGGGACTTGAAAGAAACTCATCTGTTTCACCAGTTATGCAGCTGAGAGGCAATGCTTTTAACCAGCGGATGGTATTCTGTGTGCAAGTATTTCTTGGCTTTCTCCGAACCGGGCTCGCCAAGCCACTCATCGTATAATCTCTTCGCAATTGGGTTATCGAAAGGATTAGCAACTAACACCTGTTATACACGAGAGAAATTATAGTTTTATAAAACCATTAGAACAAATCTTTGAAGATTTTATAGAAGGCCTTTTGAGTATATGCCCCAGCAAATATGTGAAAGTATGTAAATGCCCCTACAAAGCTGGTATTTGCATGCAACCCTCGGAAAGTCACATTTGTTTGCATTCACACACCCGTCGGGCGTATATATGCAAAATTGTTTTTGCATAAATACCCTCCAGTAAGGGCACAAGCAAATAAACAATGTTTTAGGGAGCATGCGTACAAATCCAACTTCAAAAGCTTATTTGTGCAATTTCTTGTATATGCAGCAATATCTATGCCACAAAAAGAGAAAACAGAAGTGGTAACATCTGGCTGAGTGTAACTTCACCAAAGTTCTTCGAAAAGCCTAATCAATGCGACCGCAACACAAAGGACTTACATCTTGCATATATATATTCTCCAATTGTCGAATAAGATCTTTGGATGATTGACCTTTCTTTGGTTTTATCTGCCCTCCTCCATTAAGACAGCCTGTGTCCGATATTAAAGAGTTATTGGTCATGTCACATAACTTCCACAATTCTATATACAGATAAAATGCAGCTTTAAACTTCAATAATGCAATATTTAATCCTCTTGATATTTTATAATTTAAAAAATTTAAATATTCTAGAAGTGTAGGAAGACAGAGGAGGAAAAAAATAATAATATTAAAGACCTAATTTAGTTTATTATAAAACTTTGTGACATAAAACACATAATGTCCATATTATAAGAAAAATATTCTAACAACAAAAAGCAAATAAAACTTGAAAATCTAACCGAGGATCTATTGTTGATATGTTCAAGTAGCTTTTGAGAAAAATACAAGACTAAATCTGAGGGTACCTGAAGGACATGCCATAACTTCAATAAAGTGGTAATCGCATTTCCCGATTTTAATTTTCCTGACAACATTCTGAAGATTTCGGAAGCCATAACAAAGTGCAAATTTCAACACAGGTTTGCCTTCCACCTGCATGCACATGTAATATGAACGATTTAGTTTCACTTAGTCAAGTTATGTAGAATTATTTGCATATACCACTTCAAACATGCAAAATTGCGTAAAAATACTTTCAAAGAGGGTATTTGGCTTGCATAACCTAAATAAACATATTTGCATCCATGATCCTCAAGTGGTATGCATGCAAAAACATTTTAGCACATTTACCCAGGTAGGGATGTGCACAAATAAACACGGTTTTCAGGGTCCTGAGTGCATAAAAACCAACTTTGCAGATGTATTTGTTACAACTTCACATATTGCAGGGGTATAATCACCAAAAAATAAAAATAAAAAAGATTTTCCTTCATGAAAGTGGTGACAAGGGAAAAAGAGGGTAGTCTTACTTCTAATACTACTTCACGAAAATCCGAATTCCGCAAGGTTTTAAATTCAATAGGACCTTCGATATCTCTTCCAAAGAGTGTTTTTGCAGCGTGGCGAAAAACTGTCTCTGCATAACCTCCAGAACCACCAGTAACCCCATAAAGATACCCTTCTTCATTGACATTCGTCAACCTGGTTTCACGAACAAAACATTATTGATCATCTATATAAACATCTCTAAAACATAACGAAGATGTTACAGAAAAACCTAATAACGAACGAAGAAGAATCAAATCTAACAAATCAACAGATGCTCATAGCAACTTGGCTTTTGAACATCTCCTCTACTCTAGATAATAGAAGCTTGCAACAATCAGTATTTGGCTAAGGAAGATCGTTTTGTAGGATAGAAGCAAAAATTCCGCTTCTAGAATTCTGCTTCCACTGCAGCACAAAGCTGTTTGGAAGATTTTAATGATAATGATTTTTGTGCTTTCTTTATATATCTCTATAATGTTGTTAGTGCTTTCTTCATATATCTTTACTTGAACAATACTCATGCAAAAGCTCCGACTCACATACACTACAGGCCCTAAGAACCTATCATAGATTTCATGTAAGAAAGAAGAAAAGCATTTAGAGCATCTCAAAGACTTACAGTCTGTCAAGTGGAGCTTCCTCCAAGGCCTTGAAATCCATAGACTTGGACTGCAGCAGTGAGACAAGCACTATTATTGTTATCAACATATTCATGAATCTTTCTCACAAGAAATAAATTCAACAAACAGAAGTATTAGAAACACATCGTCACCTGTATTAAATCTAGCACTTCCCCAGTTGTTAAAACTGAGTCTACCTCCACAATTTTCAAACCTGGATTTTCATCGCCATTTTCTGTATTTTCCAATGTGAAAATAAAATCATCCCTGGCAGCTTCTAGCTTTTTATCGTAACAGGGCATTACAGTAACATGATAGATATCCTCTGGCCTATAACATAAACAAAAATGGTGTCAACAAGACAGGGAGATAGGAAAATCAAAATAACAGCAAACTTCTTGAACCAAGTAATATAAACAAAATCAACACTACTTGAACAGGATTGGCAGATTTCTAAATTGAGCCTTCTAGATATATCCTTGCTAAATCATCAATTCACTTATAAAACCTCATAAAATCTGAATTTTCCAGTACATACCCCACTTCAAAGTAAAGTTTCTCACAAAAAGTACACATATCTTCGGATGGAAAGACATCCAATTCATTGACTTTTTTATTATAGAGGGGCGATTTTTTTTTAATTTCAAGGGTTTTTAAGTTTTTGACAAAATGCTAGGAAGGAAAAAAGGCTTCTTCATTCATATGAATTTGAAGAACGTAAAAGGAAAAAAAAAGAGCAAAATTTAAAACTAAGTCATAGTCAAGCATATTGGAAATACAATGACATAAGTGTATTTGATTACCAAAATTTCGTATAACTTGGAACAACTATGTTGCCAAGCATTTATGCAAACAAGCAACATACTTACTTGAGACCAAGTTTTTGAGCTGTGTGGTGCTTGATAGCGGACCCAATAGCTTGTTGAGGACTCTTTACAGAGGAAATATTGGGTAAGATATATGATCCAAGTGTCTTTTCAGCATAGCATATCCAACCTGAATTTAAAAAATAATTTTATATCAAGGAATGACTACATCAGTCTATCATTTTTAGTTGCATGATTCTGACAACCAAGCAATAGCTATGATAAAGGTTGACAAAAGATAGGACTATAAAATAGCAATAGACACAACCACAAGTGTTATTCTAATTTCTGCCCCTATACTATGGCTGTAGAAATTGTACAAAAGGGCCAGATATCATGATATAAACACTTTAGAATTAGAGTGAAAAAACACCACACTTTGAATGCTATACAAAACAAAAAAGGGCTTTTGCATGTATATTCCCGAAAATCATCTATTTACATATATATATTCTGTAAAAACTAAATTTTAATATATGCCTCTTAAAAGTAGAGTTCCTTGCAAAAGATACCCTTAAGGTGTGGGAGTCACTTAACTCATGGGCCCATTTTCCTTCGGGTACATATGGAAGTAATTGAGTTTTTCAAAGGCCATGTGTGAACATTTTCAGATTTATCCTGGGATACAAGAGGGTAATTTGGATCTGTAAATATTTAAAGTTCCTAAAGTAGGCAGTGAATAGCAATCTACCAGGGCATGCAGATGAAAGAATAGGAAGGCTTGATCCGCATTCTTTGCCACCAGATAGCTGATGCTGCTTGTAACGTGAAATGAATTCATTACATGATTCAATAAGGGAAAGATCTCGACTACAACTTGTATCATAAACAGCCTTCACTCCCATCGACTTCAACAGAGTAGTAAGCTTCCTGAATACCTGACAACAGAAAAGGCGACAATAATTGATTATTAAAATCAATAAACCATATAAGAATATTGATGTCTTTTAAAACAAAAATAAGATTGAGCAATAGTAAATTAATAAAATTACATATTCCCATATTAAACAGCAGAATTTGCTGTCCACTGATAACAGAAACTTCTAGGATCAAATGAATACCTCCTCTAAATGCTACTAAAATCAAAAACACATTACGCAGATTTTACAGACACCAAGATGACATTCTTATATACTTTTATCAAGACAAATCACACAAATATGCATGTTCAAAGCATGATGTGATATTCAGCACAGACAAGACAGTACACACATAATAAGCTAAAATTGATACCTGCGATGGAGATAGATCAAAGTATGAAGCTAACGAGGCTCTCGACTGGGGAGATATGGAGACAATAACAGCCTTGTCTGAATTAACATGGGAGATAAACTCATTCAAACTTTGCTTCTCGAGCATCACAGTTTCCGCTGAAGTTACGCAACCACTGAAAATTCCCAGAGAATGAGTAAGTGTATTATCTCTTACACCACAGTTTTACCAGTCACATACAAGAGAAAGTAAGTTTCCTAAAGAACTGCACGCACTGCTACTCTACCTTCTGAAATTTTGTTTTTAAACTACCATTCTACATAGTTTAAGTAGAAGAATTATTCGATTTGCCTATATCTTCCTTCTTAGGCATTTTTAGTGATTTGCAGGACACATGATCTCCTGCAAGAAGAGCTTCTCAATGCAGCAAACGCAGAAACAAAAGCTTCAAATTGGAGCTTCTGCTTTTGGGACACAAAGCACATTTCAGCTTTACACCGCAGGAAAAGCTTTCGACTTTCAAAGTCAAATCGCATAACTGCTCCTTTTTAGAGCAGAGTTGTTACAAAAGTTAGGGAAAAGGTAACATACCTGCATGCCAAGCAGTCCTTAAGTGAAATCTTAACAGCTTCCTCTTGTGATTGCTGGCTGCTAGGTTTCTCTCTTTCTTTGTTCTGCAAACAGTATGACTATATAAGAAACAACTCTAGGAAAAAAAGGGGAAAAAAAATCAAAATTTCAAGAAATAAAGATAATAGCAAGAAATAATTGACTGTAATCGCATCAATATATTCTTTGCAACTGAAAATTTTACTTAAGCGTGCGGCTGCTGATTAAGGAAAACTAATGAAAATTCAAGTAGAAACGAATTAAAGTTCACTTTTTTTGCAACTAAACTAATAGTATCTTTTTTCCTTAAAAGTGATCCCATACAACTTGGACAAATATTATTAATTAAAACTAAACAAATTAATTCAAAATTAATATAAAAGATCACAAATTTGTACAAAATGCAAATCTAATCCATAAAACTAAAAACTATTTAACGCGCCAAACTATCTAAAATCCAAACAAATTCATAAATTCCTTCAAATTCAAGTTTAATTCTTTACCTTCAAAAAAAAAAAAAAAAAAAAAAAAAAAAAAAAAAAACCCAAAAGCAAATTAGGGCTAACGAAATCGAGATACCTCAACCCTCTCGTGCTTCGATTTGATCGCCTTGAGCGAGACGATGCAATCCTGCGACGGCGCGATGAAGTCGTTGAGATCGCCGAGGCGGAGCGCCGGGGAGAACTTCTCCGACATCGCACAGCCCCAAATATCTCCCCAATCCCCTCCCAAATCGCTCAAAAATAGCTCAAAAACTAGGAAAAAAGGGTGTGGACAAGAATCGCTCTTTTTATATAGCGGAGGTAAGAGAATTCGATAATGGATTCTTCTTCTTCTTCTTCTTCGTCGTCGTCGTCGACTTTGTCTCCAAGAAGAGAGGAGATGTGGCGAATGGGGGATTAGGGTTTTCGGGTTTTGGGGAAAAGGAACGGTGCAAAAGCGAGAGGCGGTGGAAGAAGAGAGTGTCGCGTCGGTCGGGTTTAATATGGGTTTTTTCCTAACCCGACCCGATGGGGTTGACTTCTTTGTTCTCACCCTCGCTAAATTACAAATTACAAAAAATTAAAAAATAAAAAGGATAAATTGCTCTTTTGGTCCTCAAAATATGGGCGCCTAACGCTTTAATTCTTAAATTTTAATTTATTATAATTAATTGCTTCATTTTCTGAATTATTATTATAATTAAAGTTCACAATTTAATTTAATTGGCTAAATATTAAGATACTGCTAATATAAAAGTGATTCAGCAGTATTGTGATTGATGATGCGACAATAATTAATATGATGCATAATTTTCATATCAACAAATTAATTTTGAATTGTGAAATTTAATTATAATAATTTATAAAATTTCGATCATAAATTATAACAAATTAAAATTTGGGCACTAAAATGTCATGGGCGAGGATCAAAAATGTAATTTACCTAAATAAGAAAACTGTTAACTAAAAATCTGTTTATCATATTTTGATTATATTATTATTATTATTATTTAATAATAATAAAATAAAATTAAGTTATAATAAATAAATTTTTTAATATTATAATAATATATTGAGTATATTAAAATTAGTGAATAAATTCAAATAACCTTACCACAAACTTATTATATTTTATTATAAGACTTAATCTTTGTCATGTTAATTTTTTAAAAATACTAAAAAACTCAAAACCTAGTACTAGATGATGTAATATATATGCTCTATTTCGGTTATGTACAAGCAGCATCTCTCGTAATTAAATTACTAATTAACTTATCAACAAAAAACTTCAACAATCTTAACCTAATTAGATAATTAGATATAAAGTTGAGTTGGTGATAATTAAATTTTATTACTTTTGAGTTGCACGCTTAGCAGTACTTTTAGAAAATAAGCAATATAATTGGTAAGCTCTAAAAAAGTATATATATCTTATACCAGAATTTATTAAACATTTTAAATTTTTAGTATTTTAAAAAAATGATTAATAAGGAAAAAGATTAATTCTTGATTCTTAGATGAGAAAGTGTAAGATGTAAATCTCTTTTTAGGGAATACACATAGAAGTGTTGTTAGAAAATGACACGACTACTAATTTATGGTATTATTAACAAATTATGCGCCCCCCCCACCCCCCAAAAAAAAGAAAGTGAAATGCTCCTGTCTATAGACCAGGTCCACGCAACAACTCCCCACAGCCCCTTGCGCTGTTCCGTGGACCAGGAGCATAAAACCCTTTCCTCTTCCTCTTCTCACTCCTCCTCATCACATACCCCAACACCTCCCCTTCTCCAATAATGGCGACGACCCTCCTCCTCCTCCCTCCACACGCCCTTCCTCTTCCTCCTTCTCCCTCTTCCTCCTCTTTTGGGAAGAGGAGACCCCCCTTCGCCTCTCTCAAGCTCCGAGCTTGCTCTTCGCCGCCGCCGCCTCCTCCGGAGCCTAAGGTGGTGGTCACGCGGGAGCAGGGGAAGAACGCGAAGCTCATCGACGCGCTGGTAAATTTGCTTTAAGACAGTGTGAATCGAATTGGGCTGTGATTTGTTCCCCCGTTTGATGCTTCGTTGGTTCTAATTTTGGTGGATTTGAATCGTAGAGTGAGAATGGGCAATTGAATTGGGTTCCGATTTGTTCCTCCGTTTGGTGCTTCGTTTCTTCTAATGTGGTTTGGAACGAAGAATGGGATTGGGCAAATGGGTTCGCTTTGTTTTGCCTCAAAATGTGAAATTTGTTTCATTTATTGTGTCTGAGTAGTGTGAGTTGAATTGATTTTCAATTTTTTTCTTTATCTGATGCTTTATTGCTTCTAATTTTGGGGATTTGAATCGTCGAGTGAGAATGCGCAAATGGGTTCTCTTCGTTATGCCCCAAATTGCGAAATTGCTTTCATTTCCTGTGTCCGGATAGTGTGAATTGAATTGGGTTTCAATTTGTTTCTCATTTTATTGCCTCGTTGCTTCTAATTTTTGCGAATTTGAATGGAGAAAAAAAAGGAAGTGGCCTAATGAGTTCTCTTTGTTTTGCTTAAAAATGTGAATTTTTCCTCATTTTTTGCGTCTGGAAAGTGTGAATTGAATTGGGTTTCAATTTTTTTTGGGTATTATTGCCTATTTGGCATCTAATTATGGGAATGGGCAAATGAGTTCTCTTTGTTATGCATCAAAATGTGGAATTGTCTTCATTTCGTAATTGAATTGAAAAAAGGGAATTTTGGTGAATTTGAATTTGAAAAAAAGGGAATGGCCTAACGGTTCCACTTTTTTTTGTCTCAAGATAATGTGAATTGAATTGTTTTTTTTTTTTTTTTGATGAGCAAAGGTGATTATTGACCCCAATTATAATTAGCTCTTTTAGCTCTCATTGATATATCTTTCGCAATTTCTTTGGTGTAAGTGCTTGTTCTGTTTCTCTTTCTTATTCTATTTTACATGGTACTGCAGGAATTTCTTCTGTTTATTTCAAATTGTCAATTACTTTTTCTTCAATGCGTGTGAATTTGAAGCACAAACTAGTTCCTTTCCTTGGCCTCCCATTGTATCCAAGAGTCATCGGCGTGACATGATAATTTTAGGCTATAGCGTTCTTGCTAAGTAACTATGCCACCTTCATTGTATCATAGCTGGTGATTTCAATCCTAGTTTGAAGAGAGAAATTTTCCTTGTTCGGTTTGTAACGTAGTATACCAATCAAAATTTCAGTCAACGAGAGAAGAATGATGGTGCCCTTTTGGTCCTCAATAAATTTTACTAAAGTGCACATTGATTCCTGGACTTATATAACCTACAATTTATTACACGGCGTGTCTTCTCCATTTCTCTGTAAGAGTGAGGTAGTTCTTTATCCTGTTTCCTTTTTTTTTAAAAATTTCTATTATAGGCAAAGCATAGCATCCACTGTTTGGAGCTTCCTCTTATTAAGCACACGCAAGGGCCTGATGCGAATAGGCTCCCAGCTCTCTTGAATGGTAAGTTTCTAAACTTCGTCACCTGTGCCATGTTTCTTTCACATTATTTTAGCGGGGCTATCACAAATGCATTTTTATCAATGCTTCAGAAAATGTCTTGGGTTGGCGTTGAAAGTTTAGAACCATAATCCAAAACAAACAAAATAAAATGAGGGGCCTCATCGAGTTGACTGCAGCTTTCTGCGGAAGTGTTTCTTGAGTGTAGATTTTTCAAAGAGCCCTAAAAACTATTTCATTGAAGATCACCAACCTCTTCTTACTGCAGCTGTAAGTAGAAGTGTCAAATTGAACCTTCTGCTTTTGGAGTTCAGAAGCTCTTTGGCTTCTTGCCACAAGGTTTTAGTTTTTGTTAGTCGAATGCCTAGCTTTTGCTTCTGGAGTAGAAAAGCTTTTCTAGAAGCCAAGCTAAATGAGTGCAAAATATCTAAGACAAAGAAGGGTACTTCACCTCCTTTCATTATCACTGCTTTTCTTTGCAAACTCAACCTACATAAATCATTGACCACAAGATTACTTGTTTTTGAAGCTCGAGAATCCAAACATGTTTATAGGGCTGTAAGTGTTTCTTGTAGTTACTCCATCTATTTAGCCACTGTGTGTTGTTTTGCTGATTCCACTTCGAACTATACTTTCTTTTCATTTTTTTATCTGAAATGAAATCATCAGGTGATTGTGTATGCCAAACACTTAAAATTGTCCATTGCATGGAAAAATACCTCGAGTGTATTCTGGTGAAACTACCAAATATATATAGACAATACATTCGTACTATTGATTTTATGAATCAAAGAGAGGATAGTCATAACTACACGGCAATAATTTGGAAAAAAAAAAAAACTAGAATGCATGAAAATGTTAATGTGAATGTATCATTATTGTATGGCTCGAGGACTAGCTAAAGTTAAAACAGAATTATAAAATCTCATAAAGTAAGGAGTGTTATGCAAGTTTTCTTTTGCACGTAAGATTTTATTAGTATGCATGATTAATAATTTGTCCTTCTTTCTTCAGACGCTGAGTTTGACTGGATTGTTGTAACTTCTCCAGAAGCCGCTGCAGTGTTCCTTGAAGCTTGGAAGTAAGTGTCGAATAATTTTGGATGATCTTCACTAGTTTTCTTCTATGTGTAATAATATGCCTTAGACCATGGTTTGCCCATATACTTCATCAAACTGTGTATGTACTTTGCTATGTTAGTTTAGTTAGATTGAGCTTTTAATAGAGCTCTGATGTCTGGCATAGGTGCATAGTCAGTTGGTCTTTGGACTTCAAATAGATTGGTCAAAAGTTAATGGGGTCAAATTTGTTCAGCAGTGAAATCATTATAGTGAATAATTATTGGAAAACATGTCATTAATTTACAACATGTTGGATATTGTGTTGATATAGTAACAAATACAGTTCTTTTAGCTTGGGTTGCATAGAAAATTGCTATCTGTAACTGTTTGTTCCAATACTTATTTTTGCATGTCAAATCATTGGGATCGAACTTTCTGCTATCAAATGTCTCATGTACTATTAGGGCTGCGGGAAATCCTAAAGTGAAAATTGCAGTGGTTGGAGCTGGTACAGCGAGCATTTTTAATGAAGTGTTGCAGTTTAATGGACAAACTCTTGAGGTTGCATTTTCCCCTTCAAAAGGTAATGCAAGTTTTTTATTTCCAAGGGCACGCTCCTTATTCTGTTCGTTTTTTTTTTTTGTGGAGTCCTACATCTGGTATTTCTAATATATCCTGAAAAAAAATCTATCTAAACGTATACCCCTGTGCAATGTAAATTTTTACATGCATTCTCAAGAGTTCATTTTCTTTTGACAAAACCCTTACCGTGAGGTGGGAAGTCATTCAACTTTTTTAGCGTTAGTGTGGAAAATATGCTTTTGGATCTATCGAAGGTAGAATTGTTGCTTGTGTTTGTGGTTTGTCGGCCCTCGATCCTATCTCATACTTCAACCTAACAATCCAAAATAAAATTAATTTTTTAAAACCAAGAGACTGCAACTCAGTGGACTTGGGCCCTGAAGTAGGAGATATGATGGAGTGTTGATTTCTGGGTGGCGCATGGCATGGTGTTGTGCACCTAGTGCAGGTAATAATTAGTATTATGTAAGATGGTAGACCGTGATTAAACAAAACAAGTAACATTATTTAGCACTGTATTTATTGGCTTACATTGCTCTATATCAGGTAATAATTGTTGCTATTTTCTCTTTATTTGTTTATTTTCTCTTCTTCGCAAGTTATGTTACATACTACCTAATGAAATATGCTTTTACTTTCCTTTTGTTTTTGGTTTCTGTTCTTTTCTTTTTCATATCTTATTTCTTCTCGCATTCAACTGCATAGGAGTGAAGGAAACTCATAAAGTGGCTGTCGTTCAGTACAAAAGAACAACCTTTTTCTTTTTTTTAAAAAAATAATATTTACAGTAATGATAACTCCAGCATTGTTTTAACTTCCACATTAAGTCTCTTTTTTATTTCCTTGTCAGCGACGGGCAAAGTTTTAGCTTCGGAGCTCCCAAAATCCACTCACAAGAGCTGTAAAGTTTTATATCCTGCATCCGTGAAAGCTGGCAATGAAATTGGTGGGTTTTCTGGGTATAGATAATGGTATACTTTCTTCAAAATCTGATATCTTATCTTAATGTATTATTAATTTTTAAGTTTGATGTGAGGTGTTAGTTTATAATAGTGGCATTATTTCCTGAAGCTGTTGACACTTGTTGTTTCTATTCTAGAATTACTGTAAACATACACTAATCTGTTCCTTTGTAATGTTTATCCTTTTTTCTCTCCATCTTTTTCTTCTTTTGGTGCATCAACTAATTGGTGTTTTAGATTTTGCATGATCTAAATAGTCACATGTCCTCAAAACTTAATACGAATTACTCTACAATATTCTCTTTCTGATGCAGAGGGTGGCTTATCAGATCGAGGCTTTGAGGTGACAAGGCTGAATACTTATAACACTGTAAATCCTGAATCTTCTGCATATTAATGTTCTATAACTATTATTTTTCCGCATTTATTTTCAAACTATGCTATTTAACACCCTCCCTCCCCAGTTAAAATTGGTCTTAATCTAGTGTACACTAAATTTCCTACTTCGAGTTTTTCAAAAGGTGCTTAAAATGTTGCATCATCAAACAGATAGGGACATAGATTGATCACTTTGTTGTGCAACAATCTACTTGGTATATGCAGGTACCTGTACAAGAAGTGCACCCAGTGCTTTTAAAACAAGCTCTCTCTGCTCCGGTTGTTGCAGTAGCTTCACCTTCAGCAATTCGGTAATTCCAGAAATTGCACCTTATGATTTACATATTTCTCTTATTTTGCAGCTTTGTCGGAAATACATTGTCAGTCATGTGCAACTGAGATCTGTTCATTGGCGGATATTTGCTTTGCCTTCTTGACTCACAAGACCTGTTATATTATTTGCCTTCATGTATGTGCAAACTGATAAGAACTTGCAAAGTTCATCGAGTCCCTGTCTGGAAACTAGGCATGTGGCTAACAAAATGTCCGGAGCTTCTACTTTAGTTGAAGGCTACAATGAGCTTTTGGTCTCCAAAAGCAAAAGCTCTAATTTAATGCTTTTACTTCATCTGCAATGAGCTGTTGAAGAAATTTTAATGAAAAAGCTTGTAGTGTTAAAAGGACAAAATTTAGAAAAATGTTGTCTAGTAGCTTCAGCTTTTAGAGATAGTAGTTTCTTCACATGACATCCAAGCAGGAAGATCCTAACTCCCAAGTCTTTTTGAGCTCTTAGGTCTCATGTAATTTTCTCTCATTTCATTTAATATCATGTCTTGGGCGTATTAGGAAGTATCTATATGATATATTTTGCTAGTAAGTTGATCGACCTCTTCCTGAAACAGTGCTTGGGCAAATCTTATACCGGAATCAGAAAATTGGGATAATTCAGTCGCTTGTATCGGTGAGACGACTGCATCAGCTGCAAAGGGAATAGGTTTGAAGAATGTGTATTACCCAACTAACCCTGGCCTTGAAGGGTAAGTCCTCCATGATGTAACTACAGATTAGTCATCTGATTTTGGGTATATAGTAGTAGGATATGGTGGACCTGTAAAAGCTCTCTCTCCCTCTCTCTTTCTCTCTAAAACGATATCGACCCACGATGTTTCTGATGGTCGCCTTTTATGTTGGTTTTTGACAGCTGGGTTGAGATCATCCTAGAAGCTTTGATAGCCCAAGACCAGATTGACAAGGTTTATGTTCTATGCCATCTGCCTTGCTATTTCCTTTCTTTTTCTATAAATTTTATTCATTTCTTAGTAGAATTTTTCTTCTGATCCCTTTTTCCTATTTCAGGCCCTAGTTTCTTGATGAGTAAGCACATAGAGGGAAATTGAAGAGTGCCATTGTTAGATGATTGTAGATTTGTCTTGTTTATTCCTGCATCACACTTACCAGAACAACCTCAAATATCAGAGGCATTTATGCACCTTTCTGTTCTACATCTATCTATGTACATTATTTGTAACATTTTGTATAAAAATTAAGAGGTTGTGCTTTTTTTATTAGTGCACAGGTTATCAAGCTGGAAAGAAAAATGGCTGAGTGTGGTTCAGTTCCTGATTTTTGGTTAAACAGATTATTCCCCAACCTTGAATAATTGTATTTTATTTTTTGAAAATGACCCTCAATTCTAACTGCATTTTACAACAAGCCTTAGCAGGTGAATAGAGCAACAACCATTAGATGGCAAGGTAGAATCAATTACCAAAGTATTTTAAGTATTTTTTTATAGAGATAAAAGATAAATCTCTTCCTTTGTAGTAGAATTCAAGATCTGATGAAAACTGGCTAATAAACCACTCAATAATTTGGTCAGAATGTTCATTTGATCTGTGTCAATATAAGCAACAAGAAGGAAATCAACAGCATAACTTTTAAATATTCCCAGTTGCAGTAATGCACTTAAATGGCTTTTCTTCCCCTCTTACCTATATACTCAAATAACCATCTTCCACTGAATTGAAAAAAACGAAGGAAACAAAACCAATAAATAACCCCTTTACTTTATGCGTGTTAGAAAGAATCAACTTTCATATTAGTGCTTAACATCAACAAAAATCTCTATAAATAAAAACAGGGCGGAGCGGGGGAGATGAAAATTTAGGAACAAACTGCCATAAGATCGGAGAATCACATGTGCTTCGGAGAGATGAGTTGAAGACCACCCATATAAGGCCGAAGTGGCTCGGGAATTATTACAGATCCATCCTCTTGCTGGAAATTCTCCAAAAGGCATACTATCATGCGTGGAACGGCGCAGGCGGTGGCATTTAAAGTGTGAACAAACTGCATGGGGGCCGAGCTGCTCCCTTTTCCCTTTTTGGCCTTTGTTGTCGAGAGATCCATAACAGATGGGCGATATCGGATTCCCAATCTCCTGCTTTGATAATCAGTGCAGTTGGACGCGCTTGAGATCTGTTAGGGTTCCAATATGAGTAAAGTTAGCATTTCTTTGTATAGCAATGCATTCTTTTAGGTTAATTACATTAACCTCTGAAATTTGTTCTGCATAACAATTAAGTTTCGCATACCTCCCCATAGCGGCCTAGGCCCGGCATCCATGCTTCCACATCAAACTTCCTATATGCCGGCGCGCCCAAATCACCTGATGCCATATCCAAAACCCTAAAGAAAAAAACAATGGTAAATTACCACAGAGAAAGGAAAATTGATGTATAAAATACACAAAAAGAAAAGATTAGGAAGTACTTGAAATGAAGACCGAGAGACGAGAAAAGATCTTCTTCAATAGAAATAAGTTCTTCATGGTACATGTTGCTGTCCTCTGGCCGGCAGAAGACGAACATCTCGACCTTACTAAATTGATGAACTCGATAGAGGCCCCTGTTCAAGAATAACAGCCCCTGAATTCAGCTTACTGTAAAAACGACGGAGTTTTGACATACATATTCCTGTAATATCTGAATTTTCACATATACTGTCAAATGTGCAGTTTCTTTCACTGTTTCACAATACCCGCGAGGAAAGTTGCTTGCGTTAGGAAAACCTTTTAAAGAGGGCTTTGCGGCAACTACAAGGACATGTTAATGTAAGAAGTTTTAAGTATTTGGCACATATGAGAATTAAGATTTTGCAGGAATATAGATGATAATAGATAACTTCACAGGCGTACAAATGTAAATTGTTAAATTAAATAAAACAACCGTTATTCTCCAATAGCTTAAACTACTAGAGAAAGGTATTTTTGATATTTATGTTTAAAACCCCCCTCACATCTGGGCTCGAGACTTTTTGATATCAAACTACATTATTAGATAGTAAAAGAAGCAGACTCACCTAGTGGCTGTGCCAGCCGCACCAGCTTCAGTGCGAAAACAGTGAGAATAAGCTACATATTTTAGAGGTAAAGAGGATTCCGGAAGAATCGAATCCATATGGATGCCTCCAACAGGGATCTCTGCAGTTCCAATAAGGCATTGGTCACTATCTTCAATTGAATAAACCTGTTGAGGAAAAACAAAAGCACTTATGACAGCTTAGTTCCGTACTTTGAAGTAAATTGTCATAAAACACTCCAAATTTTTTTTAAAAAAGGGACGGCTTACATGCTAGAGCTTTATTAAACTTGTTAACCTAATTAAATAAAATACATCTCTCCACATCAAGCAGTACATCATTGGTATCAAGCAGTACATCATTAGTTTTGAACTCTTTCATGGTAATAACAATATGTTTATTTAGCTATAAGCCTTCATAATAACCGCCTAAAAATGTATTGCCAAGCCAATATATTAAACTTTCTTCGCACTAGTCTTATCATTTTCTTTGGAAAGATAAGTTTTGATAATATCACAATTTTACACCCAATATTACAGGAATCTCCTCCTACAAATATAAATGTTCATTACTGATTGAATTAACAACAATCTCTTTAGAAAATATCTTCAATTATTTAAACTTTTGTGTTGAGTTCACGTGGCACTTAAGATATGCAAGGAAAAAAATGAAAATTGTGCAACTATTTAACCAAGTCAATGTACAACCAGCTTCGAGCTGGAATCATCATCATATAACTTTATAAGAGGGCAGGGTAAAAGCACATACCTGAGTGTTTTGGCCTCGGGGTTGAAAGCCACACTTTTCAACTACAGATGATCTCACAATCTCTGGAGTTATAAGAGGTGTAAAACCCCTTTTTGAGACGTCCGCAATTGCCCAATTAATAAGGGCCATTTCTAACAAAACAGCTTCATTCTTTAAATAATAAAACTTCGAACCACTGACCTAGAGAGAAGACAAAATACAAAAATTTTCAAAAAACCTGCAGAATTCATGCGAGATAAAGTGAAATAAAAAGCCCTATCCTAAGGAAGGGAAGTCACGATAATCAAACTTGGAGCTTGTTTTGGCCCAGCTGGACAATCTGAAAAAAGCTAGTTGAGTGCAGCTGCTCGAAGAAGCACTAATAGCTTTTCTATTTAAATCTCCTCTCTAGCAAAAGCAATAGGTCCAAATTGGAGTTTCTTTGGCACCCAACAGTTCAGTTTAATGCCCTACCACACCAAATGAGCCAGCCTATTTGTCATAGCCAAAAAATTTATTTCAGATTTACATATTTTTGGCCACATTCTTAGGTCCATCAATTCAAGTTGATGATACCAGTAAATGAGCATATGTATGTTCTGTCCTACTACAGCTAATAACTGATGATTAAGCATTTGGGACCATGCACAGAGGTTGTCTTTTTTCTTATTTTACTCCTTCGTCATAAGTACTAAACAACTACAGGGTCCTCATTTCATTACATTTTATATGTATTAACAAGTACCTCAGCTGCTGCATCAAAATCAAATAAATCAAGTTCCTTCCCCAGGCGAAGATGATCTTTGACCTCAAAATTAAACTCCTTTGGACTACCTATCTATGCAATTTCAAAAATAGAACTATATCAGGGTGGTCAATTTAAAGCAAAAAAAAAAGTTGTCAAGATAAATAGGTTAGGAAAAAAAACAGAAAAAAATATCACCGTCTTTCTCACTACAGAACTCTCCTCGCCCCCTATAGGAACGTCTGGATGCATTGAATTAGGTATACACTGAGCTTCCTGTTGAAGCTTATCAGTTAGTTGAACAAGGTCTTCCTCTAGGGCAACGAGCCCTTCTTTTAAGCTTTTTCCTGCAAAAAGACTGAAAAATATGAAAACGAAAAGCCTTGGGAGATGAAATAAATATGCAGCTCTTATAAATTTTACCTTCTTCTACAAGAGCTTGGCGTATAGATGGCTCTAGTTTCCCTTTCATCTTATTTGCAACGATGTTTCTCTCAGCTCGGAGCCGTTCAACCTCCTGCCATCTGTGATTGAAAATTAGAGATTTTTTGCATCGTTTTCTTTTTTTATTATTATCTTTAATAGTATCGTCTACTCCTACTAGATTGCTTCATATCTTCTATCTTCCACACAAGTGCATCTCTGACAGAAAATGGAAGCTTCCTAAAACCAGCCATTTACCTAACAAAAGATCTGTAGTCTTTTTACGTAGTTACAAGTTACAATGAGCTTTTGGTCCATAAAACTAGAAGCTCCAATTTGAAGCTACTGTTCTATGAATATACTATAAGAGAAAGCCACCGAAGAGATTGTTCCTGAAAAAGCTATTAGGCATCTTTGATGAGCTCTATCTAACCAGCACTTCTGCAGAAGCTCCGGGCTAGCCAACCTGGCCCGAAGCAAGAAGCGTTGATCTAATCCTGAGGTAAAGTAATATACGAAACATGATATTTGGTGTAATGAACCAAAAGTGAGGTTTTCTTACATACATATATAATGTATACTAAGCCATTCAGTAAAATTACATCTAACAGAACAAAAGGCCTGACCTTTTGGACGTTAAGGAACTTCTCATAGAGTTCGAGCACAAGTTCTAGGTTAGCAGTGGAGTTCCTATTCTTGATATTGGCTGCGACTGCATCCTTGTTATCCCTAATCCATTTGAAATCTATCGCAGCTCTCCATTGCGGCTTAGCGGCCGTAACTGCAACTCAGCCCCAAAAAATCCGAATTAAATTGAGATAAAAAAGAAAGAGGAAATTGAAAAGTGGCATTTGCGTACGTATCCCTACAAAGTCTAGAAATTGCGCATCCATTCCTCAAGTTTCTTAATTCTAATAAGTACTCGACTAAATTTAAAATTTTGCTTAATTTCCAACTGCTAGAGAATTCAAATTCACATAAAACTCATGAGACTACAAAATGATATAAAAGATATTCTTTTCAAGGACATAATGATCAATTTCAAATAGTTAACTAGCGGAAAGCGATAAATTCGCAAAAATTTACAAGTTAGAGCGGTAAATTTGATCACTTGAAACTACAAGAGTAAAAAATTATGCGCAAATTTGACAAATTTGACAAATTTGCAAGGATATGTATGCGAACTTCCGAATCAGAAGGGAGAAGCGTACCCTTCTGCTCTTCTTGCGCCGCGAGGGCGGCCGTGGGCTGGGCGGAGATCGAGAAGGGCCTACGGAGAAAGCAGCGGTGGCCGTGATGGAAGAGGGGGAGGGCTAGGGTTAGGGTTAGGGTTTTGAGGGTGGAGGAGAGAGGTGAGGGGCGGAGGAAGAAGATGGAGGGGGCGAGCGATGCGGCGGCGCCTCCCAAACAACGGGGTGGTATCATCGACATTGGAGAGGGAGAGAGAGGGGAAGAAGCGGCGGCGGAGGTGGTGGTGGAGGAGGAGGAGGAGAGAGGAGGGTGGAGGAGGAGGAGGAGAGAGGGTGGAGGGTTTAAGAGATGAGGTAGGGATAATAAAAGGCGAGCGCACGTGTGCATTCGCCCGTGTGATCGTGTGGCTGGAAAAGTCGGCGGACTAAGCTGTTCCGGCGCCGGCTTCTTACTGGAAAAACTCGGCATTCTGCTGCTGTTTCGGCGCCGATGTTCGTCTTCGTATTCAGGGGATTATTACCAAAAGAGAATGACATCAAACAAAAAAAAAAAATTTCTCCTGAACAAAGAAAAATATTAGGTATTAAAACTGCCGGAATTCAGGTTGTAAATATATAAAAGATTAAGGATCAAACGCGATTTAGCAAAAAGTTGAGGAAAAGAGTTTTCAATATCGTTATATGATATTTCGAATTTCGTCTATGAATATTTCATTATAAGCATTTGAGTTTTTCCAAATTCACATCGTAAATATAATAGGTTGAGTATCAAATTAGATGCAATAAAAAATTGAGATAAATAAGTTTCACTATTATTTTGATATTGCAAGTTCAACTTTTATCTTTAAACTTTTTGATTTATCCTACTTTAAAGTCTCCAATCATTAAAAAAAAGAATTTTCTTTAGAATACTTACGTCAGTTATATATGTAAAATGAGTTTTTTTTTTGGAAAAATTTCAAAAACCCCCCCTGTGGTTTCGTGCATTCTCACTTTGCTACCCTGTGGTTTAAAACGTATCAATTTACCCCCCTGTGGTTTCATTTTTATCTTTTCGGAAGCTTTTTCGTTAATATTTCGTTAAATTATATACAAAAAACTTCAGATAACCATCTATATTTATCGAATAGTCACTTTAGTATCCTTTAATTTTAACTTTGTCACTGATTTAAAAAAAAATAATAATAAAATTGATAATAAAAAGATAAAAACGAAACCACATGGGGGCAAATTGATACGTTTTAAACCACAGGGTAGCAAAGTGAGAATGCACGAAACCACAGGGGGGATTTTTAAAGTTTTTCCTTTTTTTTTTTACAAAGGCCCGTAAATTTTTTATTAATGGACTTAAAAAATACTATAATTATAAAAATAGTTTTCTAAAAAATTTATTTATAAAATTAGATTTATAAGATGAATGAATTACTACTTTCTAAATATGGTAAATCATTCACCGTTTTTTTAGAGAATTAAAATTATTATTAATATTTTTATATTTAAAAAATTTTGTAGGCTTATTAGCCCAAAAACTCCAACGCCAGTGGGGTAAAGTGTAATATATGTAAATTGCAAGGTACAAGGATCAAATCGCAATATCGGGATAATACAGGGACCAAATATACACTTCAGTCTCTCATTTATTTCTGTATATATTTCTCCCCATTCCCGTTTCCAAATCGTGGCGTCGCGACGAGTCGAGAAGCGATCTCCTCCGTATTGCAACGCGAAGTGGGCTTGCTCGGATCCTCGCGAAGGTAAAACAACCCTAGATGTTTCTCCTCACCGATCTCCATATATCTTCTTAAATCGTTCGATGATCGATCATTTGCTTTCGATTCTCTAGATCTATCTGTTGTTCGATCATGTCTCTCTGATTCTTTTTTTTCAATGCAATTTTAATCCATGATTTCTCGTTTTTTCATGTTGAATCTTATGTAAAATCGGAAGTTTATGCGGCTAAACTTCAGATTTATGATCAATTATCTAATTGTTTCATCCAAGGGCTTAGGGTTTTTAGCATGTGTGGGGGGATCTGTTGTTTGATCTAGTAAATGTGATGCTTGGTGCACGATCAGTCCATGATTACTCATATCCGCATGTTAAATATTTTGAGGAAATAAAGTTAATTTACTAGAAAAGCTCCGGATTTGTGGTTAAGTATCTTATCGTTTCTTCAAGAGGTTTAGGGTTTATAGATAGATGGAATTGCTCCTTCGATGGTTGGATTTCGTTTCTCTGGATAGATATGTTGTTTTATCCTATAGCCGTGATGCTTGTTGTGCATGATTGATCCGGGATTTTCATATCTGCATGTTGAATCTTATGCTTAAGTAAAGTTTGATGAGCTAAAAATGTTCAGATTATGATTAATTATCTAGTTGTTTCATCAAGTGTTTTAGCTTTTACAGCATGTGAGAGAACTGTTGTTTGATATTGTAAATATAAAGCTTTGATGCATTGTGAGTACATGACTTCTCATATCTGCAGCTTATGAGAAGATAAGAGTTAATTCCCTGAAAAGCTCTTCAGATTTATGTTGAACTATCTAATTGTTTCATTTATGGGGGTTTGGGTTTACAGCGTGCCTAGATAGATCTGTTGTTTGATTTTGTAAAATTGATACTTTGATGCATTGTTATTCCATGATTTCTCTATCCACTTGTTAATGCCTTTTGGGACGTATGAGAGAGTTAAATTTTATGTGCTCAGATTTTTAACGAGGAATTTGAGTTTTTAGCACATTCAAAACCCAACATTATTTTTTATAAACAGTATGAAGAAACTTATTGATCTGGGCTGGCTGCACAATTTGGTGTTTTAGGGTTTTAGTTGATAGGTACCCAAGAAGGTTTCAGATTAAAGTGTTGTTACTAATTAGGTTTTTTTTACATAATGGAGAAGAGGTGGTATGAGTAGAGGGAAATTATTGATAATAGACGCTGACATATTTATCCAAAGAGAGTAATAAATTAAATATAGCAAAAAACCTGAGAAGAAGCTAATTTTGTGGGTTTTACTAAGAGATCTAGGTTATCTGATTTAAAGGGTCAAAGCATATTGCTAAGGATTTTGATTAAGAAACATTATTGTATTCTATCTTTTTCAACCTGCTGAAATGAGCAAATTTGTGTCATCGATGCTTCAAATTGATATGTTGAAGAGTCATAGTTAGCTTGGAGGGTCATTGTCCTCATTAAAATTGATACATCCATGAACATCTAGTGTGGAATGAAGGGTGAGTTGAGCTGAATTGGAGCACATTTATAGGCGGTTTGTTCTTTAACATGTCAGAGACTTACAGGGAGCTAGACCTAGAAGATGTCTCCAAAATTTTGAAGTTCTACCTTTCTTGTTTTGAATAGAAGCCCACAGGGTTATCCACACACCCACATAATCACAAATTGAGCCATTGACAAGCAGACGCAAGGTGCAGGGTGAGCGACGAGTCCTAATGAAACAGCAATCTGGGATTGTTTCCACCTTCTGAGGAGTATATAGATTAAGTACGAATAGTGTTTTGTCTTTTTAGTTGAAATGTTCCCTTCAAATACTGAATACTAGAACATGGTTCCTGTTTAAATAAATGCTTGATCGATATTTGAAGCTTCGGCTCATGCTGAACTTCAGTAGAGGTTACAACATAAACTAGCAATGTGTAGGAGACGTGAAGGTCTTTTCGATATCTTCTCACCTATTATTATAGTGCCTTTCAACAAAGATATTATAACTAAGTATCTCTGGAATCGTGAGATTGGATTGGAATTTTGCAATAGGATTCTTGGTGATAAATAATTTTCAATTATCATCAGGTTAAGATTTTACCATCAGAGGCGGAGCTGCTATGAAAAGAAAGGAACTAGTTTTCAGTTTACATGTCTTGTTTGCTTTTCAGAACAAGAAGAACATAACCAAAGCAAAAAAATAAAATAAAGTAAAAGTAAAGAAAAAATATAAAATCTTCTAGAAAATCGTTTTGACCGCTTAATTGCAGCTTTTCTGTGAATTATTCAAAATAGACTATGATTTGAAACTTTTGATGTGAATATTAGAAATCAGAGCGTGTGCATTAAGAGGACTCTTAGACTCTTACCATTTGTGCGATAAACATCTGGAAGTCTGGGTTAACAATTGTTTCACCAGTCTGCATTAATTATCTTGATTAAGCCCTTTTTTATTTGGTAACAATTTCTTGTCTTCAAAATTATTTGATACCCTTAGCTGTATTAAAAGGAATTGGTTGGGAGAGCTACGACTTTATGCCCCATCAAATTCATTTGCTATTAGAGGGATGAAACTATAATACTAAACTAACTTCTGATGAATTGGATGAATTTATTTCCTAATAGGGAGTGAGTTATTACGTCTTACTTATGTGTCATTGTGCTTACAGAAACTAACTTCCCTATGAATTGAGTCTATACAGAAATTCGGATTTCACAGGGTGGTATATAGCCAGAGCTAGGCTGGTTTGATATCAATGCAGAAAAATTCAGAATATGGCTGCCGCCACCAGACCATATTTGAATCAGAGTCTTATGTTTCGTTTTTGTGTTGCAGATGATCGACGACCAAGACTTGGGATTCTTCTCCAATTTCCTCGGCATATTCATTTTCATGCTGGTAATTGCCTATCATTATGTGATGGCCGATCCAAAGTACGAAGGAAACTAATGCCGAAACAGAGGTTATGTTAGCTTTTAGACTCGCTGGAACTTGTTTAGGAACTGCTTGAGAAGATTCGTATGGTGTCATGAACTTTTGAGGGACTTCATTTCTGTCAACTTAAAAATTGTTATAATCTTATAATTTTTACCCCTTTTTGAGTTATTTCTTTTCTCCTCTTTGCATCCGCTTTCTAATAATATTTCATTTTGTGCACGTTGTTGTGCCGGGCAAGATGCATAGGCATGCACATGGCTGTACTGTTCCAGCCAAGTCCTGTCATGGCTTTTCTCTTTCTTTTTTACGCAACGAGTTTTCCGGGTACTCACACACCATTACCATTACCATTGTGATAACTGATCAGATTTTTTTAAAATAATTAATTGTATAATTGAAAAGGAAAAGAAGAAATAAATTAATTTTGTTCCTGCTTATTGCTTATTGGGACATACAGTGTTACCGTGGTAATAGCAGTCCTAAGTCCTTACGCTGCAGGATTTTAACTAAAGTCGGTGGTGAGGCAGGTCAGGTTGCCGACTTTCGAGCTCATTGTAATGCAAATCCTAATTCCTTATGCCACGGACTCTTTTACTTATATACTTGCTTAATTCTAATTTTCTCTAATATTTTTTAAAAAATAGAATAGAAGAGTTAGCTAAAAATCGGTAATTTCATCATTGTAAAAAATACTGATAAATTGAACAAAATTATTACTCTAATCAAAAGTAATCAATTTTCTCAATATAGTTAATAAATATAATAAAAAAAATTAAGCGAATCTAATTTTTTAAACAAAAAGAATAGTTAAGAGTCCTCATGCAAAATAGCCAGTTGTTGAGGGGTTAACCGTACAAATTTGCCCAACTCCTCCGCGCTCCTCTGGGGGGATCTCTTACAACTGTTGTCGAAGAAGAAGAAGAAGAAGAATTGAGAGAGAGAGAGAGAGAGAGAGAGAGAGAGGTCAACAATGGCGAAAGGGCGGCGAGAGATCCCTCCCTGCTCCAAGACCTACGGCTTCCCCATCTACTGCGCCTCCTTCGTCCCCCTCGCCGAGATCGCCGCCGCGAAGAAAGATGACGAGGACGACGGCGCCGCCGATGCCCCAGGAGGTGGAGATGGTGGCGGCGGATCGGGAGAAGGAGGAGGTGGAGGTGGTGGTGGAGATCGACTCGTCGCGGCGCTCGGCGGCGGAGGCGGCGAAGGGCGGAGCGGGGTCCCCAACGCCCTCGTTGTCGCCTGCTTCGATCTCCCTTCCCGATCCCTCTCGGATCAACCGGTAATGCTCTCCACTCTTTCAGTTTGATCCTAATTTTGGGACTACTGCTCGGTGTGGAATTTAGGGTTGGGGTCGAATCTCGAGCTTAGAATCGCTATTGATGATTCAGGTCTTCAGGATGGGGACTAATGCAGATGTTCCGTACAGAATGGCCGTGCATCCTAAAGGGGATGGCATCATCTGCTCCTTTCCGAAGAGTTGCAGGTTCTTTCTCGAAATTAACTGAAAACTTTTGAAGTTACTGTTAATTTTTATGCGGAAATCAAATTGTGTATTGAACATGTCCTAGGGCTTTGTTTGGCATCATCGCAGCCTTTGTAAAAATGCTGTTTGAATTGAGTTGTTCGAAATAGAAACTGAATATTTGAATTGAAGCTTCTTTCGGGAAGGATAAAGACGAAGCATTTATAGGGCAACCATAAAGCAGCGTTACTTCTATACTGCTCAATATGAGGCAATTTGAAGCACTTCTTTTGTCATTTTAAGATACATTAAATCTTGGCAATTCCATTTTATTCTGTAACATTTGCTGTATTGTGGAATTTGATTATTTTAATCTCCGTGTAGTCTTAATTAGCAGAATGATTTAATGGTTTAGGTGGTTTGAATGGGATTTATTAGAAGGTAAGGAACTTCATAATCTGGCCCTGAAATCTTCCGGGAAGATATTGCAACCGCTGGAAGATGTTGGGTTACAATTGGCATTATCTTTCAATGAAGAAGGTTCATTACTTGCAACTGGTGGCGAGGTAGCGAATTATTTTTTGCTGTATTTTTCCCATAGTTTGAATTCCTCAATATAAAGTATCGAAGTTCTCATTTCTGTGAGAAAATGTTCATGAGTGAATTAGTATTTTCTTGATATTGTCAGTTGTGGTCTATTCCAGATGTTTCGTTAACATGTTACACTGTTCTGCAGTTGCCAAAAAAAATTCAGAATTTGTTATTGTTATTGTTTTCTTTTTTGTGTAATTCGATAATGAATGCAATTGATCCAGAATTTACGTGGTTTACTGTTGGAACATTATTTATTATAGTACTTATCATTTTTTTGCATGTATGCTTTGTCCTTGCATGTGTGTATGTGAGTCTGAATGTGCATGTCCATGCACAACAGCCTTTGTGCATGTGTGTGGTTAGTTTTTCGATAATCTTACTATCTATGACTCCATTTCTAATATTCTCTCTCAACTTCTTGTATCTTATTGTGCTTTGTTTGATCTTTCCATTCACTTTCTATCTTCGACCTTCATTTTGGGTGCTTGGTTGCAAATTTCTTCCTTTTCTAACATTATCTCTTATTGCAAGTAATTTGTTTGCTCTACCGTGGACTATTCCCTCCTGCTTTTGTCTCAAAACTTTAATTGTTAGTAATATGACAAATGTTTCCTACGATGACACAGTTTCATGTTTTTATCACATTTCTTCATACATTGGCTGCTGATAATTGTATTCTTTAATTTATTAAGTTTCTTAGTCAATCAACAGCCAGAAGAAAGGATGTTGTAGTAATAGCAATGATATTCTTAATGTAGGATGGACGTTTGAGGGTCTTCAAGTGGCCCAGTATGGAAAGCATTCTAGAGGAAAGTGTTGATAATACAACTTTAAAGGATTTGGATTTCAGGTTCAGGATTCATTTTCAATTGTAACCTATATGATTCATTTTCATTTGTAACCTATTATTCTTTTACTTAAATTTCATGTAAAATTATTTATTTTTCTCATTTTGGTGTATGTTTTGCAGTTCCAATGGCAAGTTTCTTGCCTGTCTGAGGAGTAGTGGTCCTTGCAGGGTTTGGGATTTAACATCAGTAGCAGTTGTAGCAAATCTACCGAGAGAAGATGTAACATTTCTGCTTTATGATCCCTGATGTATCTTAATTACTCTCTTTGGTATATCAAATTACTAAATTTTACACATTCCAGGGAGAGATCTTCGGCTTTTGCAGGTTCTCTCATGGAGCAGATGATAACCAGATCCTTTATGTCACTGCAATGCATGGTGATAGTCTAAGATTTTGAGTGCAAGTCACTGTTGTTATTAAAGATATTTACTTAGATATCCCTGCAGAATTATCCATTTTTATCCTTGTAAAATCTGTGAATCTTTATATACATCCTTCACTCCTATCTACATACACTTGCGCTTACAAAAGTGCCCCTCTTATAAAACCAGGCCTTTTCTAATAAAAACCAAATTCCCCCATCTGTGAATAGATGACTCCCCAACTTTTTGTTAGTTTATTTTGTGTAAAAAGTTCAGTTTGTAAGGTCTGTACAGATATTTCACGTCATATGAGGGTTTCTTTGTAATTAGATGATTTCTGAGGGATATATAATATGGAAAGGCTTCATTTCTTTATTGTAACTTTGCTACCTGATCGAGGGGATGCAACTTTGTTTTGCAGGTGATAAAGGGAGAATAGTATCTTGGAATATTAGCTCATGGAATCGAATTGGGTCAAAGAGTATAGCCCGTGACCCGATATCTGCATTCAATGTCTCATCTGATGGTAAATTCCTTGCCATGTAAGTGATCGTAGATATATACATACTTCTGCATGTATGTGTGCTTGAATGCATGTATATAGATCTAGTGCCATTTGTGTGCTCTATTAGGCAATCTTATTTGCTTAGCCATTTGCACAATCTACAGTGGGACAGTTGAAGGAAGCATCATTATTCTAAGGTCCGCAGATACGCAGGTGCATACAGCAGTTAAAAAAGCGCATCTTGGCATTGTTACCGCATTGGTATTCTCACAAGATACAAGGTCATTATCTCTTTGGTGCATATTATCCTGCTTAATTTAGCTCATCTTTTGATTCATTTGGCTCCACAGAAGGTCCCCTCAGTTCTGTTTAGTAGAACTGTTTGAAGAAGCTGCAACAACTATTTTCATCATTATGCAATACCCAAATGGGATTTTGCAGTTTTCTGTTCCATCCAAAAGCTTTAGAAACTTTTGTCTTTCCTATTTCTGCTGCTGCTTAAATTTGAGAAGCTTTTGTGGAAGCCAGGCCAAAATAGTTAATGTTCTGTGTCCTCAATATACCCCAAAATGTTTGTTTGATGAGTCAATTTCGTATACATGCTAGCCAGTCAGTAGTTCAATTTTTTACAGTTGATACCCATATCAAGTATTACATCCGAAATTTAAGAAGATAAATCAATCAGTTGCTATTTGGACAAAAGCTGGCTGATCAAGAGATCTAATGCTGGTCTTACATATGCTCCATTGATCTGTGGATTTAATTATTTTTCATGTGCTCAGGGCTTTGTTGTCTTCCTCCTTCGACTCAACCGCGAGGGTGACAGTAATCGAGAACAAAAAGAGCAAAGGCACTCTGCATCTATAATTTGATTTCTGTTTTGGTTATCATGCCCTTTTTTTTGTCTTAATAATCTTTAATTTTTTTTTCTTTTTCTATTTTTTGCAGGTCTTAATATGTGGCTTATTCTTTTGGTCATTGTGCTGGCCATTGTTGCTTATCACATGCGGTTCAAAGCGGCCCCTTGAGGATTCTTGTGGAGCAGATTTGCTTCTGAACCTCAAAACCCTAAAACTCTTTTAAAAAAGATAAACTTCATTGCCATTCTATGGTTTAGTGCATTTTCATCTTGCCTTCCTGTGGTTCAAAAGTTGCATTTGACTATTCTAGAGTCTTTTCTTTTTCTTTTTCTTTTTTTTTTTTTTTCGTAGTTCTCGGTCTGCTATTAAAATACAGTAGTGAAGTAATATGTTTTGCAAACAACAAGGCAGTACACTAGAACATTTTACCATTCTATGATTTGCATTTTACTGTCCTGTGCTTTGCAAAAATATCACTTTGCTACTCTGTTTAATAATAAAATTTCACGGTAAAATAAAAATAAAATAGTAATATAGTTAAAGTATATTTTTGCACCACAGAATCCGGGGGAGCAAATTTGAAGTTTATTCGTTTTAAAAAACGGATATCAAATCTGTGATTATTTTCAAAAAGCTCCCTAAGCCGAGCTCATTCTTTCTTGACACTGCACCCAGTTTGTACTCTTTGGAGATTTTGCATATACATCCTTGAAAGTACATGTATTTACGTGTACGGATGTAAATTTCAATTCTTAATGTAGAGCATACCCAGTATCAAATATTGATGCGAATTAAAAAAGATTTGTGACAGAAGAATAGTAGAGGTATAATGTTTTCTTGCATTTTTTTTGTTTTTTTACTTATTTAAACGTGTCAACTGTTCAATTAATTATCTTTTCTAGAAACGAAGGACGCATAAATGGGAAGGTGAGTGCTTGAGTACAATTGAGTGGAGGAGAAAGTAAGAAGAAAGGTTTCTCATTGTTTCTACCAAAATTTTGTTTGATTAATCAAATTTAAAACTTTGCTTTTATTTTAAGTAAAAAGGAGAATGTACATCACTTATTATTCCAATCGTAATTCATTTCAGAATCAACTTGCGTGAACTTTGATTTAGCTTTTCAACTTTTCATTTATTTGATTATTATTGCTGTCGAACCATTTGTCTCATCACAAATAACGTGCTTTACAAATTGAGCAAGGCCGTAAAAAACTAATTGTGCATTTAAATGATTAATTGAAAAAATAATCAAATAATAATTTAAATTAAATGAGTAAAAATAGTACATAATTAAGTCAACAGTAATCTGAAAACTAGTTATTGGCAACAAATTTTTGCTTTCTTCCGAAAATGAAATGGAAGCGTCAAATAACTTTAGCTAAGGGTCTATTTGTTGTTGTAGATCTTTGAGGTTGAACTCGTGACTCTAAGAAAATTGTTGGCATCAGTATTTGCTTTGATACTGAAGTTGCGAAATCGTTTGAACTTCTACTCACAATTGTGCAGAAGATTAGCTCTTTAGCTTTAGTGAGATGAGAAGCAAAGTTGAGTTCGCGTGGTTCACAAATTCTTCACGCTCTGATTTTTTCACTTTCAAACGGCTCTTAATATAGTGAAGCAAAGTACTGAAAGATCAAATAATTAAAATAAACATAGATTAAACAAAATTTATAAAGCAGAGTATTGTCATTTGGGATTGTTGGGAGAATGATTTTACATGCAATGGGACAGAATGTCCAAAATACATATGTTTTTTTTTTATTACCTAATATCATATGCCGTATATCATAATTATTCGACAATATCAACGATATCATATTTTTTTTCTATATAATATTACGTTCTATATATTACGATTAGTTAGTTATAATATATTTTTTTACGGATCTATTGAAGAACGAAAAAGCATATCTCCTCTTACTTTAACCCCAACTATATTTTGCCAGTTTTAGATCAGTCTCAATACCAGATAGCTTCTTAGTTCGGAATAAACAATTTTATATTTTGTTATAAATGCCCACAATTTGAAGTTTTAATTACAATTAATATGCACAATTCGAAAGTACCATAAAATTTTAAATAATTTTTATTCTAAAAAATTAATATATACAATACAGAAACAAAACAAAAATAAAAATTTAAAAAATAATTTTACTTACAACCAAATTGCACAATATTTTATAAATTACACAACTTAGTAGTTAAATTTCAACTTTGAAATTATAAATCATATTTACCTGCTCGTGATTTATATTTCTTTACCAATTAAATGTGGACTTTTTTCGAAAATAATCCTGTAAAATTTCGTATTTGCCAAACTAATCCTGTGAAATTTTTATTTGTGAAATTAACCCTCCTCTCGCCACGTGGACGCCACGTCAGGGATTCCTCAAAAAGACGGTGAATCGTTCACCGTCTTTGATATTTGTTGTGAAGGCGGTGAATGGTTTACCGTCTTCATAAGACGATGAACCATTCACCGTCTTTAGTATAAATCTCTACTCTGCGCAAATCTTTCCAAATATATAATATGGTGTCCTTGATAAGACGGTGAATCGTCGTTCCCCGTCTTCTCGAGGGCACAGAAAAGACGGACTTGAGAGGGCGGAAAGGGGAAAGGGCGAAAAGGAAAATTTTGCACTAAAGGCGGTGAATGGTTCACCGTCTTCTAAAGACGGTGAACCTGGCGAAAGGAGAGCTAGTTTTATAAATAAAAATTTCACAAGATTAGTTTGGCAAATATGAAATTTCACAGGGTTATTTTTGAAAAAAGACCATTAAATGTGGTCACATATGCTAACCAATATTATAAAATTTATTTATAAGTGCAGTATTAATCTAAAAATAAAAACAAACTTTTTTTTTTGTTTTTTTTTTTTAGCCCTTTTCAACGGCGGGCACTTTCCTAAAAAAGGAACATCTACAAAAATGCAATCCCTTCGTGGCAAACCCCGCGGAATGCTCTCGCATCTCCTCCTCCTCCTCACTTCCCCCTCCTCCCCCATCATCCTCACCACCTCCACCTCACGCCCCAATCCCCAAAACCCCACTCTCCTCCTCCGCTCATCATCTCCCCTCTCTCCTCCTCCTGCTTCTCCTCTTCCCCTCCCCCGCGCCTCCCTCCTCGGCGCTCCGCCCCACCTTCGCTCCAGAAGAAGCTTCTCCTCGGCGGCGGCCATGGCGGACGAGCCCGTCTCGTACATCTCGCAGAAGGACGCGGCCGAGATCGACGAGGCCCTCATGGGGCCCCTCGGGTTCAGCGTCGACCAGCTGATGGTGCTCCTCTCCGCCCCGATCCATCCCCTCCTCGCCGATTCCTTCTTNGTTGGTGTGGATTGAGATGTCGTCGTCTCTTTGTTGCAGGAGTTGGCCGGGTTGAGTGTGGCCGCGGCGATCGCGGAGGTGAGGGAAAATCTTCGATCTTTTTGGTGTTTTTACGTTGGTTTAGTAAACCCTAGTGAGGGAATTGGATAAAGTTGTCATCTTGTGTGTTTTGAGCTACTGCATAATGGAACTGAAGGTAGGGTTCTTAGTATAGTGATCGGATTAGAGCATGGGAAGTCTGAGTACTTGTGTATAAATTGATGGTTTAAGCATTTTTTTTTTCCCCTCTGTTTTTGCATTTATGATTGAAATGCCTCTGCAACAGATTCTAAGTATGGATAAACGTGAATTTGGTAATGGCATGGACGAACGAAAATCTCACTCGAGTATATATGATATGGACTACCATTACTCTCAATCCTTAGTTGTTTGGCATGGTTTATCATATTTGTATTAGCATTTTTGGATAAAATGTATTGTTAGTTCCTGAATTTTATCTTATGATGAGCTTTCGCTCCCTACCATAAAAATATCTACCTTTTCTTTTCTTTTCTTTTCTTTTTTTTCATAAATCGACCTGTTAATTCTTCATAAAATAGCTTTCTTGTTAGAGTGCTTAAAATATGGTTTTGAAGGTTCTCTTATAGAGAAACACGTACATCCTGTTAGATTCTTTGGGTAGCTAAGGATGGAGTTGCAATATATGGAGAGGTCCATGCCTTGAAGTGTTTCAGTGAAAAGTTCAGGGAGTATAGCGCTATATTATGAGAGTACAGGGACTGTCCATACATGTTACCTATTGATTTTTGTTGTGTTATTTTTGGTTCTAAACATGTGTTTTTGAACATTCACTCTGACTAACTATTTTATCAGGTTTATAAATTAAGTGAATATAGTCGCGTGCTTGCTATCTGCGGTCCAGGAAATAACGGTGGTGATGGTCTGGTGGCTGCTCGCCACCTCTATCATTTTGGATATAAACCCTTCATTTCTTATCCCAAACGGACATCGAAGCCTCTCTATTCTGGCCTCGTAACGCAGGTACATTGTTTATGTTTTGATGTTATGATATCCTTTCTTGAGCTAAGTCTAATGTTTTCATTGCTCATTGATTCGACTTGAGTGTTATGTAAATTTGTAGCTTGAATCACTGTCGATCCCATTCTTGTCTGTTGAAGACCTGCCACAAAACTTATCAGATGATTTCGACATTATAGTGGATGCGATGTTCGGGTTCTCATTTCATGGTAACCTACTTGTTATATAAGATATGGTTTTTAAGTTTAATTATTTTGAAATTCATGTAATCTGTGTAGTCATGGGATGCTATGTTGATTAATTGCCTATGACCAACATAAGTTATTTACAGTGATTTTTGGCTCTGCCATGAAACCGCTCTTACATAAGTACATGACTTTGATTAAAAATCTTTGTTACTGTGCATGCGTGAAGTTTGTACCCATAATTTTGGTTAGTTGAAGTTTGGGTACTTAATAAATTCATTAATTTTGGTTAGTTGAAGTTTGGGTACTTAATAAATTCATTAATTTGCTATTTTGAGCATTAAATTTTGCATAATTTGGTTAGTTGAAGTATTCTGATATGAGAGCTGTTACAGTTTTGCCAAAATTTATTGCGTATAAGTACACAGTAAGGGTGGCACCATTAAGACATTGGAAATAAAAGATGGAGTATGACAGTGGGGTTTGTCTGCCATGTATGCAGCATCCTGCTTCATTGCATATCCTCTTTTATACTATAGAACTTTAATTATGAAGGAGCAGATAAAGGAGGAAAGACAATTTATCTCCATGAACTGTTAATGGACTCCTTTATTAAATATTGATGCTTAAGTTTTCTGAAATGATTCATGAATGCAGGGACACCAAGGCCACCTTTTGATGATCTCATCCAAAGGCTTGTGGCCTTGAAAGCTTTTGATAATGCGCCCAAAAAATCGCCACCAATTGTTTCAGTTGATATTCCTTCTGGGTGGCATGTGGAAGAAGGAGACATCAACGGTGAAGGAATTAAACCTGAAATGCTGGTTAGCATATGATTTGAAGTTTTATATGTTACATGTTTTTTGGAAAAAATATGCAGACCTTGCATTGAATTATATTGCATTTTGAAATAGGCATCTGAACTTTAAAACTTTTGATTTTACTCCCTAACATACCAGTTATTTTGATTTCAGAAAACTCCATTAACTTCTGTTAGATTATAGCTCAGTCCTAAAAGTCATATAAATTCCATTAAGTAAAAAATATTTTGTTAGAGTATGGAATATTCCGTTTGAAAAGTTAAAAATACTGTCAAGTTCTCGTGTCGAGGTACTTAAAATAAAATTGCACCATTGTGGTAAGGCCTGTACATCTCTGTGTATATTTTCTTTTTAAATCTAACAATCTTAATATCTAAATCATCATCCAAACTTATTTTTTTATTACTTTTGCTTTTCTAGGTGTCGTTAACTGCTCCAAAGCTGTGCGCAAAAAAATTTGCTGGGCCTCACCATTTTCTAGGGGGTAGATTTGTTCCACCAGCGATCATAGATAAGTATGGACTCCGACTACCTCCTTATCCTGGCACTTCAATGTGTGTTAGAATCGGAAAACCCCCTTCTGTTGACATCGCATCACTTAGAGAGAACTATACTTCTCCTGAACTTCTTGAAGATCAAGTGATGGCTGACCCTGTGGATCAGGTATTACGTCCTTTCAACTCGAGATTTTACTGACATACCCCTGCAAAATCACATGTTTATATATATATATATATATATTCCTGCAAAATCCCAGTCTTATAAATGCCCCCCAAAAATTTTATTTCTTACCTATAAGCCCTTATACATTATATGAATGCAAAATTAACTTCCTCATGAATTTTATGCTGCATTTTTTAAGAATACATATGAAAATCACGATTTTATATTTATGAGTGCATGCAGGTAAATAGATGATTTGGAGGGACATACATGTAAAGCCTCCAAATTTCTTTTGTAATCTAAATTTATTTATTCCCTTGAATTTTGCTGTAGTTTCAAATATGGTTTGATGAAGCTGTTTCTACTGGCTTGCGTGAGCCAAATGCTATGGCTTTATCGACTTCCGGCAAGGATGGAAAGCCGTATGTCCTTTCTTTTTTGGTTCCCCCACCCACCCCCCAAAATAAAAGTTTTCTTTTCTCCGGTGAGCTGTTTTTAAGCTAAAAACCTGCTAATCTCATCTCTGTTTTGCCTGCAATGTTTGTGCTTTGCAGTTCATCAAGAATGGTCCTGCTAAAAGGAGTTGATAAACAAGGTTTTATTTGGTTAGTAATGCTTTGATTACCAACTTTTATCATCACCTGCTCAATTAGGTTGTCATGTTCATACTTTTACTACTTTTTAAGGGAACTCTTACTTGATGCTAGGTAGTTTAGTCTGAACATGACTGAAGGCCTATTTGGCCTTGCTTCTACACAAGTTCTGCTGAATAAAGCTGTTGGAAGAAACACCAACAGCTTTTTCATTGATATCTTTTCCAACAACATTTTGCTATGCCATAGCAGAAGGTTCAAATTAGAGCTTTTGATTTTGGATCCAAAAGCTCCTTCCAGCTTCTTGCCAATCCAAAGTTTCCAAACTTTTTGTGTGCTACGCACCTAAGTGCTTCATCTCAGAGTAGAGAAATTTTATGGAAGCTAGCCAAATAGGCAAGTAATGGCTTTTTTTTTAAATTCCGGATTTGGTTCTTTTAGGTATACCAATTATGAAAGCAGAAAGGCCCGTGAGCTGTCTGAAAATCCTCATGCGTCCCTTCTTTTCTATTGGAATCATCTCAACCGTCAGGTGCTTTTTTTTCAATTTTACAATATGTGCATTTTTTAAAATCTTGTTTGTACCAAACTTGTTATTTTTCGAGATGGCGGCGGCACATAATATTGAGAATATGTAAATTTGCTAGTTCAAATTAAACTAACTTTTTTGCTTGTAATTAACTCAATCCTTTCAACTTTGTTTCCATTCTGGTTCTCTTACCCCAACTGAATTTCTTCCTCAAGTGCAAAGACTTGTGTGAATAAATTTCAAAAGATTCAAGTAGGCAAGCAAAGTAATCAAAATATATGTTGTACAAAGCTAAATGGTAAGCATTGTAGATCAAATTTTATTCTCTATGATCCTTGGTTGTGTTGCCTATTGCTTGAGGATGGATTGGTGTCAGTTCTAATTTTAAATTATGAATAACATTTAGAATCATATTATACAATAATCAAAAGGCTAGACAGCTTATGCAAGTATACTCTTCAGTTCATGTAAAGAGAGCAAAATGGGGTAACTGCTAGGTATGTTGACTACTGACTGCATGTCTACTTGATTGCTCATATAAATGTTCAGTGTCATCATCTCAAACATGGCATAGTGGGTGTCTTTGCTACTGTGTTGATATACAGTGCTTATTATATTGAGAGGTACTTGCGTATTGCATTGCTATGAAGGTACATTAGGAGTTTATTCATCAGAAAAGGTAAATAAAATACAACATAATATCCAGGTAAGAATTGAAGGCTCTGTTGAGAAAGTCTCTGACGAAGAATCTGAGAGATATTTCCACAGTCGCCCTCGAGGAAGTCAACTTGGTGCAGCAGTCAGCAAGCAGGTCACATACATTAAATGATAATAAAATACTTTCAGTTTTCAAATCTGGATTGTAAAAATTATATACAAGTTTACAGAGTGCTGTTTTAGCTGGAAGGCATGCGATTCACCAAGCATACAAGGAATTGGAAGAAAGATATTCTGATGGGTCAGTTATAACTTCTTTGAATGCTTTCTTTGTAACTATTACATAATTCCTTGTTGATTGTTACGGTTTAACTCTCGTCATTTGATTATGTGGAATTTTTATTTTGTAGTAACTTGTGTTGGTTAATATTAGACAAATCATGACTTACGGGTTGACTCTGGGCTTCGACTACACTCATATTACTTGAACAAGTATTTAGATGGTCTTCATAGTTTAAGATGTAACGACATGCTAGAGGTTATAATTGTCCAAGATAAATGGGTAACAAACAGTGAAATAATGATAGCATAACTCTTATATATCATACATGGTTATGCAGATGGGAAGCAATTTAGTTTCCTATGCATGTTATCTTTTACTGGCTGTTTCCCATCGCAGAGTCTTTTGCTTCTAATAATATTCTCCGAGGAGAAACTATTCTTCTTCATTGGTGTTTAAAAACATTTGTTCACTCTTCTTAAGTAGACGAGTGACATAATCTCTAGATGATGTGGAAAGATGTAGATTAGGCCCAAAATAGACCCTCAGATGTTATTATCAAAATTCTATCCTATATTTGTCTTTTCTTTTTTCTTTTTTTCCTTTTCTTCTTCTTGTTCTTCTTTTTGTAACACTTATGGGGTGATTGGACAGAAAGGTAATCCCCAAACCAGATTACTGGGGAGGTTACAGATTAACTCCAAGATGTTTCGAGTTCTGGCAAGGACAACCTTCTCGTCTCCATGATCGGTAGGTCTATATTTTTCCAATAACCGAAATGTACATACTCTCCCTGTTCTGTCCCGATATTGTGGCATATGCTATCCCAATATTGTGACTTACTCTGTGAACTTCTCGCTCAAAGCTTTGGTCTCTGAGCTTTTTTCATATATTTTCATTCCATCGAAGCCATTAGAAAAGAAATCTGACAGTATTACCTTTTTAACCTCGTTGCAATATCGGGATTCTACAGGGACTATCTATTCATTCTAACCATTCGAATTATTCGACTTCTGCAAATTGTGAACATAATTACTTATCGGAAACACCTTTTTTTTTCTTTTTCTGCACAGGCTACAGTACGTACTAAGAGAAGTAAATGGAAGCCAAGTATGGCAAATTGAGAGGTTGTCGCCATGACTCGTATCCTCTCTCTCTCTCTCTCTCTCTCTCTCTCTCTCCTGCCTAAACATGAAGAATGTATGTCATGTCCTGTTTTTGTTTGGACAAGTCTAATTAAATTTGGGTACAACCACTCATGGAAAATCTATTTTTTCCATCAGTTGGTTTTTAGATATGGTTGTTGAATTTTGGAAAAGGAAAGAAAATCCATAATTGCATTGTAATGTAAAAGTAGTGATTAGTCATAAGAAATTATCCAATACATGTCCTAGTTGAATTATTTAAGGGCTTAAATGAGAATAATCACAAGAATCAAAGGAGTGCATCATATTATTATTTTGTTGCTGGGGCTAGAATTATTACCTTTGTTTGAAGCTTTAACTGTTACTTGTTATCATTTCATTTTTTTTTTTTCCTGTTTTGTTGCCGTTAATGAACCTTCATATTGGTTTGTTATTTTGTTGATTAAGTTCGAACTGCATTTGCTTTAATCCGATCTTTGAGGCAGTAGAAATTGTTGAAAAATTATGAAAATTTACTCTCACATTTGTTAGAGATAGAATTAACAAATGAACAAAATTAATATTCCCAGTTAATTTCAGTTTATAATCGCTACCTTTTTTCTTTATTTTAGTGCTCAAATCCAGTATGTTGCTTCATTATCTCTTCGACATTGCCCGTAAATTGTTCTAAAGAATGATGGGTGGTTGAGTTACTGAAATATTCTCTCTTCTTTTTCATTGTAGGAAGGAACAACTACAACTACAAACTATATACTTCTCATCTCTCTAGTTATAATGTTCCCTGCTTAATCTGAATCAAGTAGGTGTAGATTCACCACCAAATGGGCATTTAACTTCTTAATATATATGGCTAAAATTATTAAAGGTTGTATGCTCAAACATTTGTATGTCGTGGAAAGAAACTGATAAGAGACTCATAAAAGCCACCAATAATTTTCTGCTTCTCGAGGAAGCAGAAGCTTTTCCACTCCGCAGATTTGAGTGTGTGAATGTTATGGTGTATGTTGACTTGCTTCTTTCTAGCATTGTGGGATGCGCCCAAACATTTCTGGTTAAGATAACTTGTTATTTATCTTAAAAAAAAAAAAAAATTATAAGTTGATAATTCGTAATTTCGTAGCCGATTCAAACTTTTGTGGCTATACAAGAAGGCCTAGGCCGGAGAATCATGATCATCATTCATCAATTAATCCATGAACACGTCCGTCACACTAAACATTCTTAGGGTAATTGCAGTACCGTAGTTTGTAGCTTTGTAGCTTGTAGTAATTTTAATTCTAGTCGTAGTATATTACGTCATTCTGGAACTTAGGTTGGGTTCTCGACCGAGCATCTTCGCCGGCATACTATCTTAGGCCGGAGAATTCCTGATGTTATGCAGAGAGGTTGAGTTTTGAGTGCTAGAGCCGTCATCGGTGGAGGTCGACCTTCCCTCCTGAGCTTTCTTGAGCGGAGGTCGACTTTTGCTTAGGGGGATTCTGATTTAGACTCTGAAAGATCATTCGTTGACGATGCAATGCCGGATTGCTCGGCCCCACCTCTTCCTTCTCCTCCTTTCTCCTCTCCCGCTCCCTCTTCTCCGATTGCGTCCGCTTCTCGCTCTTCTGCCGATCCCTTCTCGTCGCGGTGGAGGGGTTTGGGTTGCGTTTGGGGGAGGGGGAGGGGGATCGGGAGAGGCGGTTGAGGCGGAGGTGATGGTGAAGCCCGAAGAGTAGCTGCTGTGGCTGTTGAGGACTTCGGGCGTACGGGGCGGTGGAGGAGCAACGGCGGAAGCGGTGCTAGGAGATCGGACGGCGGGGAATTGTGGCCGTTGGTGGTGGTGGATTTAAAACAAAAAAATTGGGTGGGAAAGGTAAACTGGTGATGACGTAGAGGGTGAGGTAAGCCAGTCACGTATGGGCCATTTACTGGACCGGTTTAAAAATTATAAAATTCGGTTTCTAAATATTTTTAATAGTGTAGATCAATTTTAATAATATTGATTATCAATTTAAAAGCCCGATCAACCAAAATGATTTTATAGGACAAAACCTTTTATCCTTTTAATAAAATAGTAGCCGGACTATATATATATATATATATATATATATATATATATATATATATATATATATATATATATATATATATATATAATAGTGTAATTGTAACTCCNTTGAGTGGGTGGTTGGTTGAATAGTATAATCTAACGTGTGAAAATGATCAAAGGCGTAGATCTAACGGTAAAAAATTCACAAGCACCAAGTGCTTGGTGCTTTTACAAGCAACATAGCCGAACTCTATATATATATATATATTGAGTCCGGCTATTATACTTTTATAAATATAAATTTTTTTATATTTATAAACTTTCAACCGTTAGATCTAAATCTTTGATCATTTTCACCTATTAGATCTACTATTCAATCAACCACCTACTCAGCCCTAGGGGACTACCATCATCCTAACCGCACATTTTTTTATGCAACGATCGAAAATTTATGAGCACAAGAAATGCAAACAAATCTAAAATGTAAAATTAAAATTAAAATTAAATTTGAAAATTTGAATCTAAAATCAAAATAAAAAATCTAAAATTTTTGTTCAAAAGTAGAATTAGATTTTGAGTAGTAGACTTTAGTTAGCTGTAATTTTGGGCTTCAAAAATTAAAAAACAATGTATCCGGTTGGCTTAGATTCTGAAAAAGTGATTTTTTCGAATAATTTTGGTTTAGAAAATTAAATTTTGTTAAAAGCTATAGAATGTTTCGTTAAGTTTAAATAAAAAGGGATTCTTTTTTACAATGGTTTTCATATTTTGCCATCAACAAAAAATTTTTACGAAACAGCTTTATAAAATCAATGGAGAAAATTCGTTTCTTATTTATATTTAGCCAAATGCTAACCAAAATCATTGTACAAAGATCACTTTTTCAGAATGTAGATCAAACAAGCCATATTTCTCGTAATCAAAATATTAGTAGTGGGAGCTAATTGCAACATTAGACCCTAATCATTATCAAATTTTTGATTTCGGTATCCAGTCCATTTGTAATTTTTGTGCTGATTTTTGTTTTGCTATGAACACAATCACTTTTTCAAGCTATATTTTTACAGAAAAATCTAAATATTTTTCCTTTCTTATAGCAACTGTAACTGTAAGTAAAAAAAATATATTTTTTTTCTGAATATTATTTAATTTAATTCTCTTCACAGGGAAGAGCTGGGATCCTCCACCTCAGTTACCTGAGCATATTGCAGCGTCTGTATATATTGAACTTTAACCTTTTTTTTCTGGCTATTAAATTTTACTACATAGTTTCTATTGTTAAGTGTTTTTTGCTCAAGAAGACTGATCCTGCCACCCCCACGACATTCCGCAACCCCACCACCACTACGGTGGTACGTTCTTGATTATTGGATGAAATTACATAGGTTATAAGATTAAAATTGAACATACGTTTGTACATTGCAATTCCGTCAGCTGCAAATTTAAAAGCAAAAAAAAGAAAGAAAGGTTATAGAATCTTCACCATAATTACAAGAAAAAAGAAATTGTAACTCTATAACTTTTAATATAGTACTTCAAAAAAAATTATTTTAATAATAAAATATAATAATCGTTTAAATATGTTTCTCACCGTGACATCCTCCTCCGCTCCCTCCTCTTCTGCATCGCTCCCTCATGCCCACACATCCTCTGCTTCCTCGCGCCTTCATCTAGCCGACGCATCCTCCTCATCGCCCCCTCATGCCGACGCATCCTCCTCTTCCTCATCATCCCTTTATCTAGCTGACGCATCCTCCGTTTCTTTCTCTTTTGCATCACTCCCTCATCTAGGCGGTGCATCCTCCTCCCCAATGAGCGTGGAAGCCTCCACCCTCGTGCCCATGGGACCATGGCCTGATGAGAGGTAATAAATTTTTTCGTTTTTTCGTACATGGATTGCTTGTTACCTGCCGCTGAGGGGTATCCGTCCTCTTGCTGTATAGAGTTAGATTTTTTCTACTCTTGCGGCTTCGATATCATACTGCCCGGGAACTTACAGATATACACATCGACGGCACATTTATAGAATACTTACTTTTAGTGGATACAGTTTTTGCTTTTATTGATCGTTTAGTATACATTTTTTTCGCGTAGATGATTTCATATATTTTTATCTGTATAGATGGTTTTGTATACTTTTTTCTTTACATTTTTTGTACTTTTTCGTATACTTTTTTAAACTTTTTTGTATACTTTTTATGCTGGTATAGAAATTTTTTTTTTCTATACTTGTTTGAGTGAATGTCATGTCTATTAAATATAAAAATATTTAAACATCGTTCTCTAACCGTTTAAATATAAAGCTGATGTACTTTTTTGTATATTTTTTTAAACTTTTTTTTATACTGGATAGAATTTTTTTTTATATACTTGTATGAGTAAATGTCATGTCTGTTAAATATAAAAATATTTAAACAACCGTTATACTCTAAAAGCTTAAGCTGTTAGAGAATGGTGTTTAAATATTTTTATATTTAACAATGTTAATGTAGCGTTTTCAATAATATAATTTTTAATCTAATTATATTTATTCTGATTAGAAAAAAATATTAAAAAAAATTATTGGTAATCCTTTGTCTCCTGTACCCTTCCGTTTTCCACCGATTCCTATCTTTTCTCTCTCTCTATCCCTCTCTAAATCTCTCTGCAACTCCGCCTCTATTCCCCTCTATTAAGACAAAAATTTTATATTATAATAATAATACCGGTAGTTTAATTTTAATTAGGACCTTAAATATATTATACTTGATCGGACGTAATCACCTGAGTTAAAAAAAGTGTTGATGGAGTGAAATACAGTTTTTATTTATAAATTTAAGGCGTCTAAAATTTAGTTAAATTTGATAGCTCTATCATCTATTACTAATTAATTATTCCATCTCTTTTTAATGAAAGATGAAATTATAATAAAGTCTATTAAAAAATCTATTAATAATTAATTATTGGCAAACATTCATGAGTTTTAAGTTAACCAAATATCTTAAGAAAATACAAAGAATTTATAAGCCAATATTTTAATATAGCGACCATTATCCGCCATTGGTACATGAATAGCTTATTTTTCACATTTATTATCTTAAAAAATGTTGAAAAATAAAATTATTACCCATAATTTAATGTTGTTATATGTTTTGGGTGTTATATATTATTATTTTGTAATATCTGAGACTTTTAATTGAGAAACTTCAAAATTTGAAATTAAATTTGAGTTTTATTTGATATATATATATATATATATATAGGCTAGGGCTATTATACTCTTATGAGTATATAGTCCTTTCTACTCATAAGTTTTTGGCTGTTGGATAAAGAGATGTACGGTTATGATGATAGTGGTTCCCGATTAGAATAATAGTGGTTCCCTAGGGTTGAGTGGGTGGTTAGTTGAATAGTATGATCTAATGTGTGAAAATAGTCAAAGGGGTTGATCAAACGACAAAAAACTTATGAGTACAAAGTGTTCTATACTCATAAGAGTTTTAACTCTTTGATTATTTCCACTCGTTATATTATGCTATTCAACCAACAACTCACTCAACTCTAGGGGGCCCACATCATCCTAACCGTACATTTTTTATCTTATGGCCGAAAATCTAATAACACAAACAGCTTGGTACTATTGATAGTATTCCAGGCTAGTTATATATATATATATATATATATATGCTAGGGCTATTATACTCTTATAAGTATAGCTTCTTTGTACTCATAAGTTTTCTATCATTGGATGAAGAGATCTGCGATTAGGATGATAGCGGTCCTTGGTTAGATTAATAGTGGTCTCCTAGGGTTGAGTAGGTGGTTGGTTGAATAATATGATCTAACAGATGGAAATGATCAAAGAAATAAATTTAACGGTCAAAAACTTATGAGTACAAAGGGAACTATACTCATAAGAGTATAGTTGCCGGACTATATATATATATATATATATAAGAGTCCGGCTGGGGTACTATCGATGGCACCAAGGATTTGGTGCTATCGATTTTTCCACCGTTAGATTTAACCCTTTGATTATTTTTACCCGTTAGATTATACTATTCAACCAACTACTCACTCAACCCTAGGGGGCCCACATCATCCTAACCACCGATTTCTCAATCCAAGGGCTAAAAAATCAATAGCACTAATAGCTTCGTGCTATTGATAGTATTCCAGCCTGGTTCAATATATAATATGTATATAGAGTCCGGCTATGGTACTTGTAAAAGCACAAAGCACTTGGTGCTTATAAATTTTTACTGTTAGATCTAATCATTTTATCATTTCCATCAGTTAGATTATACTATTCAACCAACTATCTACTCAACCCTAGGGGGGCCACATCATCCTAACCGCACATCTCTTAATTCAAAGGCCAAAAATCTACAAGCACCACTAACTTGGTACTTTTAAAAGCATAGGAGCTCAATTCTATATATAAATGTGTGTGTGTGTGTGTGTGTGTGGTTTTGGAGAATCGGATAGAGGATGAGTTTCGACGCGAATTTGCGACCAAATCAGGCGAAACAAAATTGTAATTTTGATGTTTCGGTAGTGCCGGAAGTGCTGGCGTAGTCCGTTCGCAAATCCAACGGACGGATCCCCTGTTATAGCACTAGGATCTAGGAGGAGTCAAAAGTGGCGAAAAGAAAATTTCGCAAAAAGCCTTATATTTGATGTACCGATTCGCGTGAAATCGAACATAAGGGTACATTCATGCGTTTTACTCGCGCTGTGAGGGACTCAGCTGAAAATTATGGATTTCAGTGGACTTATTTGCAAAGTTCCAACACATATACATAGTGACCTTTAGGGTTTTATGGATGCAAAACCCTACCCCTTGCCACCCTTAACTGAGGCCCCAGCCGCCTCACCTCCTTTCCCTACCCTCGCCGCGCGCACCCCGGCCGCCAGCGCACACCTGATCCGGCTATCGGAAAAGCTCCATCCTGCCTCTCCCTCTCTTTTTCCGCCTCTTTCTCCACCTTTCCTTGAGCCTGAGTGAAGAGGGTGACCCGATCCCTTCTCCCTCGGCCGCCTCTATCTCCTTCGGCCTCTGGCGGTCTGTTACCGCCGAACCCGACCCTCTTTGGCCATCACCGGCTAACGTAAGCGGCGACCTCCGCCCGTCGGCTGCACCTGCCTGCCACCGACGACACTTTAGGGAACCCGGATCGAAACGATTATCCGACGATAATCGTATTGATGCGTGACCTTGTGTTTGTTGCCAAGACATCCAAAATGATATGTTTTGAGGTAGCGGGTGACTCGTGGCACGAGTCGGTGAGTTTCGAGATCCGGCGGCATCCCGGTGTAATTTTTGAAATATATGGCGAATTTCAGTGATCGGCTTTAGAAAATCGATTCCGGGGAAAAGTGTGGAGTTTGTGCCACACCCCGGGGTCCCTTTTAAGTAAAAAGAGAGTGGAAGTGCACAATTTTTTTTTAAAAAAAGAACCTTGACCCAGGGGATGACAGATCTGCCAAGTACATTTATAATAGATAGTTTAAATTCTCTAAGTACATTTATAATAGATAGTTTAAACCTCGACCCAGGGGATGCACAAATTTTTTTTAAAAAAAAAACATCGAGCCAGGGGATGCACAAATTTTTTTTAAAAAAGAAACCTCGACCCAGGGTATGACAGATCCGCCAAGTACATATATATGGAATCCACTGTTCATATGGACAGAATCTCCCCTGTATTTGTACGGCGTCGCACAAGTACATTTATAATAGATAGTTTAAATTCTCTTGTTCTCTATGCTCTCGTGCAAAATGTATAGTATTGATCTTTTCTATTTGGATGTCAATGCGCAGATTTTGCTAGACGGATAGAGAAGACTCTATCTGTTTGGTGGGTCTGTTATATGCCCGAACTGTCTAAATTGACGATATCGGGGTGTGACAGTTTTAGGAGATATTTATATATAGCATAATATATATGCAAATTGTAGAAGAGCATGTGAAGTCGTACGTCTTTTTGATCCCTTTTTGGTCTGCCATATGCAAGAAAGCTTTGGGCTCAGGTAGCATGCACTTAGCGGACGGGTGTATATGAGAGAGAAAAAGTGGTATTTTAGGTTTATAAAAGAAGAGAGAAAAGTGAAAGAGATTAAAAAAAAAAGCTCGAGTTAAAGCTACCTTATGCGGAAAAGGGCTCAAGTGGAAGAGATTCCAAGTCAAGTGCAATCTTCTCTTATTTTACCTACGTATTTTCTGTTTGATTTTTTTCTCTCTTTTTTTGATTGTATCGCCTTTAACTAAGGAGATGGGTTGATGGTAAATGTTCAATTTGACGTTCCTGCTACGGAATGCCAACAATTGATACCGAATCAATAGTAATCAGTATCGGAGTGAGCGCCAGATTCTCAAAATCTGATCCGGGGGCATATTCCCAACAATACTGATAAAGCCACTTATAAAATTAATAAGCATTGTATTACAATTAAATAACATCATTTGATTTAATTAAGAAAAATAATATTTTCAAAATATTATAAGAAAAATTAAATTTAAATAGATAAATTAAAATAGTCAATAGTAGAAGTGGTCTCCACAACATTTTTACTTGAAGTAAAAAAAAAGGGTCAATTTAATAATGAAATATCTATCTAAATTCTAAATTTCAATTTATATAACAGAATTATGGCCTTTTCAATAAAAATTTATGAACTTTGCCATTTTACAAAATTGGACTGTCTTTTTGAATATTATAGATTCAGATGAAATTTCTAAGACTCTGATAAAAGTACCTTTATTTTCTCTTTTTTGTCTTCTCCATCTCTTTCTTCTCCCGCTTCCTCTCTCATCCTCCTTTCTCTTTTCCACCTCCCCTACATCGCCTTCTCTCGCTGCTCCTTCTCCGACATTGCCCAGACGTCACCGCCATGCTCCCTCACCACTACCATGCATCAATTGCGCCGCCGGCACCGCTCGCGGCAATAAGGCCCCATGGAGAAAACTTAAGGGTTATATGCAAGTACTGTTGGAAAAATTAGTTCTCTTTTGAAATCTTTAGTCAAATATTTGTATAAACAGTTTTGTTTGAAAACAACTTATCCACTGTTTTTAGAAACGTTGATTAAGAACGAAATAAATAAAAACTATAGAGAATAAAGGATTAGATGGAGCCTGTGAGTCGAGGCGTGCGATTGCACTGTCCTAGAAGCAAGATTGCCCCTCCACGTACGAGGCGCCGGCAATCACTCCTAGCGATACAACGACCTTCGTCCACCCCGTCGGCACGGCTTCAGGGTGGCGCAAGAACGAACCGTCACAGCTTTTCAGAGATCCAGCAAAACAGTGAAGAAGAAGTAGAAGAGAGAAAAGGGGAGAAGCTCAGGCTAGGGTTTCTGTATTTCACTACTATCCCAACCCAGCCACTCACCCTAGTAAATAGAAGAGCAAAAGAAGAGTTCCAACGGGAAGACCACCTTCCCGAGGTAGACGTTGAGTCCCGAGGTGCGACCCTTCGACTGGACCAAATCTGGACCTAATCCAGGTAAGGTCAAAAATAAAATAATAAAATGAAAAGTGTAACAAAAATAAAGTGAACCGGGTTCACGCGCGCCGCCGCCCGGCCCGGCTCGGCTCGTGCTCGTGTGCGTGTATTTAGACGAGAGCTCCACTCTCATCACTTCCCAAGTAATAACAATGAGAATAAAGAAGTATATAAACCAAAGCAAGTGAGGGTCTCTTTCCAATGTGGGACTAAACACCACATGAAAAGAGACCAAAGCTTGGGCTCCCAGGCAAGGCCCATTGACAGTGGGCTGCCCACAAAGTCCAAAGATCAAATTTAAGTTTTAATACATATGGGCTTTTAAAGAAGTTTTAAATCACTTGTTTTAATCAAAATACTAACATTCCCCCACATGATTTAAAACTTCAGAAGAATAAAAACTGAAATTCAAAAATAACTCAAAAAGATGCTGGATCTCTTATACCACGTATTCGGCGAAGGTACCTTTCGGGTTTGAACCTTCACTTAGTGCTTGTCTATGTACATCCGAGGACACAATGGTGGACTTCGCCTTGAACCAAGGCCGGTGAATCGGATTTCCACAAACCGCACACATGGTACAGCTATTTAGGTTCTAAGCGGGTGAGCGCTATTACGGCCATGCGCTAGTATCGTTTCATGTGTGTTTTAGGGAACCGCCCTCTTCCCATAGTTGCGGCCTCACAACTCCACACACTTAGTAGGTCCTCAGAAGGGTGTCTGTAAGGTCACACCCTGCCTCATGGGTCTCGGAACCATTCAGGGCTAAAGCCCTTCCTATCCACTTGCAGAAATGAGCACTGTCGCCATAGGGATGAGGATACAAAAATAGTGCTCCTCACAGCTACCTGTTCGACTTGTTTCTACCCATTGAACCTGCAACAGGTTGGGTTGCCGTCGCCGGTAACTTTCATTGTGGGCTAAGCCCCATCCCCCTCGACGATTCTAGGATCACAGTCCTAGACAATCCCTTGGTGAGCTGATCAGCCAGATTCTTTGCAGATCTCACAAATTCCAAAGCAATTACATTCTCCTTCATACTCTGTCGAATGAACTTATGTCTCACTTTCATAAATCTACTCATCTTAGTCTCCACATTCTCTTGAGCACATTTATCAATTGCAGATCTACAATCACAATGAATACACACTAGTGCTAAAGGTCGCTCCATCAGTGGCAAATCATAAAGAAATTCTCTTATCCACTTAGCCTCTTTTACAGTGGTATCTAATGCTATAAGTTCAGATTCCATAGTACTTCTAGCAATCAAAGATTGTTTGGTTGACTTCCAAGATACAGCTGCTCCTCCTAAAAGAAAAACAAATCCAGTAGTAGACTTTACATCAGCTGTATCACTAATCCAATTTGCATCACTATATCCTTCTAGTACTGCAGGAAAGCCACTGTAATGTAATCCATAAGATATAGTTCCCTTTAGATACCTCAAAACTCTTTCTAAAGCATTCCAATGATCTCTATTCGGATTATGGGTATATCTTCTCAATCTGTTTACAGCATAAGCCAAATCAGGTCTAGTATAGTCTACTAGATATCCCAAAGATCCTATAATCTGTGCATATCTATTCTGACCAATTGGATCACCTCTATTCTTCTTAAGATGTACACTAGAATCATAAGGTGTCACTACAGGTTTAACATCAAAATATCCAAACTTCTTCAATAACTGTTCACTATAGTGTGATTGGCTCATAACAATTTCTTTTGATTCTCTAATGATCTTCATATTGAGAATTACATCTGCTTGCCCAAGATCTTTCATATCAAAATTCTCATTCAGTAATTTCTTCACATCATGTATCACATTTATATTGGTACCAAAAATCAAAATATCATCAACATATAAACACAGGATCACAATCTGTCCATCATATTCCTTTGAATATACACATTCATCAGACATGTTTACATGAAATCCATTTGATACAACTAAAGAATCAAATTTCAAGTGCCACTGCTTAGGAGCTTGTTTAAGTCCATATAAAGATCTCGTCAATTTGCACACTTTATTTTCATGTCCAGAAACTACAAATCCTTCAGGTTGCTTCATATAGATCTCCTCATCTAAATCACCATTCAGAAAAGCTGTCTTAACATCCATCTGATGCACAATCAAACTGTGGACAGAAGCTAAGGCCAACAATATCCTGATAGAGGTAATTCTAGCAACAGGTGCATACACATCAAAATAATCTACACCTGGCTTCTGTGCAAAACCTTGAGCCACTAGTCTAGCCTTATACTTTTCTACAGAACCATCAGGTCTCAACTTCTTCTTAAAGATCCATCTACAGCCTACAGGCTTACATCCTATAGGTAAATCTGTTAATTCCCAAGTATGATTCTGTAGAATAGATTGCATCTCAAGATTAATAGCCTCTTTCCAAAAAGATGCATCTACAGACTTCATAGCTTGGTCAAAGGTAGAAGGAGTATCTTCAACTAGTAGGACACAAAAATCATCTCCAAAAGTTTTCTCTACTCTAGGACGCTTACTTCTCCTAGGTTCAACCTCTACTGTAGGCTCACTAACTCTAGGACCACTAGAGCTACCTACATGCTCAACTGGAGTAGGTCTATCTACTCTAGTCCTAAAAGGAAAGATATCCTCAAAATACACTGCATCTCTAGCTTCAATAATGGTATTATTAGAAATCTCACTAATCTCAGAATTCACCACTAGAAATCTGTTGGTGTTACTATCTAAAGCATAGCCTATAAAAACTGTATCTACAGTCTTAGGACCAATCTTCCTTTTCTTGTTCTCAGGTATCTTAACTTTAGCTAGGCACCCCCACACTTTAAAATAATTCAAATTAGGCTTCCTACCTTTCCAAAGCTCATAAGGAGAAATATTAGAATTCTTGTGGGGAATCCTATTTAAAATCACACATGCAGAAATCAAAGCTTCCCCCCACAAGTTCTCGGGTGCACCTGAACTAATAATCATCGAATTTACCATATCCATCAAAGTTCTATTTTTGCGTTCAGCAACTCCATTAGATTGAGGTGTATAAGGTGCAGTCACTTGATGTACAATTCCAAATTCTTGACAGAAAATAGTCATCTCATTTGAAGTATATTCACCTCCTCGATCAGATCTCAAAATCTTGATTTTCTTATCTAATTGATTTTCAACTTCAGCTTTATAAATTTTAAATCTGCTCAAAACCTCATCTTTTGTCTTGATCAAATAAACATAACAATACTTCGAATGATCATCTATGAAAGTCACAAAATATTTATTTCCACCTCTAGTAGGTCTAGTTCCATCACAAACATCACTATGCACAAGTTCTAACATATCACAATCTCTATCTACTGATTTAAAAGGTTTTCTAGGCTCCTTAGCCTGCACACAAATTTCACATTTACGATTAGACAAATCAGATTTAGGAATCAAATCTAGATGCATTAATCTCTTAACAGTATTATAATTCACATGTCCCAATCTTCCATGCCAAACATCAGTTGAAACAACATTCAAAACAAGTGCACTTTCATTAATAGGGGGAGGAGATACAGATAACTTAAACAAACCATCACTCAAAAATCCCTTTCCTACAAAATCCACACCCTTAGTAATAACTACCCTATTACATTCAAAAACTAACTTAAAACCCTGCTGAACTAAAAGAGAACCACTAATCAAATTCTTCCTAATATCGGGAACATGGTGGACTCCGTGCAAGGTTAGGGTCTTCCCAGAAGTCAGTCTCAAATCCACTCGACCGGTCCCAAGCACGCGAGAAGAGGCTGCATTCCCCATGTTCACCGATCCTCCACATGAGTCCTGATAAGTGGCAAACCAAGAGCGATCAGAACATGCATGAATATTTGCTCCGGTATCTATCCACCAATCAGAAGAACTAAAGGTAAGGTTAACTTCAGCTAAACTAGATCCTAACCTGATAGCAGGGACAGAAGAGTCAGGTCCAGCAGTCAACATATTCATCTGGCGCTCAGGTGGACCGTTCTTCTTCTTCTTGGGTGCAGAAGGCCGAGTCTTGCGAAAATAGCAATCCTTCGCAAAGTGGTTGGTCTTCCCGCACACAAAGCAACCAGAGTTGCTCCCACTCCCATCAGGTTTAGGCTTCTTAAAGTTTGGGTTGAACTTTCTATGATGGAAAGGCTTCTTCTTAAAGTTCCTATGAGGCTGAAAGTTTCTACCCTTATTTTTAGGATTCTCTACTAGGTTGGCTTGGGTAGTGGGTTCAGTAGGTTTCTTATCCTTGGCTCGGTTCGACTCTTCTATCCTAATGGATCTTAGGACATAATTCAGGGAAAGCTCTCTTTGGTTATGGTTAAGATCATTTGCATGGTTAGACCAGGAGGGTGGCAACTTATCTATAAGAGTGGCTACTAAAAAACTCTCATCAAGATTTATACCACTAGATCTAAGCTGCTCAACAATATACTCAAAATCATGGAGCTGGTCAGACATAGGTTTACTATCCACTAATTTGAATTTAATCAAATCTGAAGCTTGGTATCTCTTCTGAGTAGGATCAACCTGACCATACTTATTTTCTAAGGATGTCCAAAGTTCCCTAGCTGATTGGGCACTACAGAATATGTCATACAGTTTATCAGATAGGGTACTAAGAATCCGGTTCAGGCAATGATAGTTTATCACGTTAGGATCTACAAGGGGTACAGTTACAGGTGGAGGTGCAGTTGCATTTTCAGAGGGGGGAAGAGCGGATCCGGCTTGGGCTTGGCTCCTAGTAAACGGTCGGTTGCCCGTAGGCTGGATTGCACCTGAAGGTGCATTGCTATTCTCGACAGGATCCGAGATAGCAGACACAAGCCCAAGTGTGGTGAGCCAGAACCTCATTTGGTTCTGCCACCTCTTAAAATTACGACCATCGAAAGTGAACGGCTTCGCCGAATACGAGTCCTCCATAATGACAAATCTGTTTTCAAGTAATCCTAAAATAATATCACAAGACTGTTCCAAGTTTTACAGATATAACAGTAAATTTTTCTAAACAATGTTTAGTAACAGTATGATCATGCAGATAAATATATATATATATATATGTTAGCAGTATTACAATCTTAATTATCAGCAGTATTTCAAGTAAACCTAAAAAAAAACAGCATGCATATATTTAGGTTTATATATTCCGAATTATAGCAATATCAGTTTCATGCACATATATATTATCCTACAGCCAAAATAGTATTCTACGCAGTAAACTAAAGAAGACAGAAAGAGAAAATAAAATCTTGCTTCTAGAATGTTGGAAAAATTAGTTCTCTTTCGAAATCTTTAGTCAAATATTTGTATAAACAATTTTGTTTGAAAACAACTTAGCCACTGTTTTTAGAAACGTTGATTAAGAACGAAATAAATAAAAACTATAGAGAATAAAGGATTAGATGGAGCCTGTGAGTCGAGGCGTGCGATTGCACTGTCCTAGAAGCAAGATTGCCCCTCCACGTACGAGGCGCCGGCAATCACTCCTAGCGATACAACGACCTTCGTCCACCCCGTCGGCACGGCTTCAGGGTGGCGCAAGAACGAACCGTCACAGCTTTTCAGAGATCCAGCAAAACAGTGAAGAAGAAGGAGAAGAGAGAAAAGGGGAGAAGCTCAGGCTAGGGTTTCTGTATGTCACTACTGTCCTAACCCAGCCACTCACCCTAGTAAATAGGAGAGCAAAAGAAGGGTTCCAACGGGAAGACCACCTTCCCGAGGTAGACCGTTGGGGCTGGTTGAGTCCCGAGGTGCGACCCTTCGACTGGACCAAATCTGGACCTAATCCAGGTAAGGCCAAAAATAAAATAATAAAAGAAAAGTGTAACAAAAATAAAATGAACCGGGTTCACGCGCGCCGCCGCCCGGCCCGGCTCGGCTCGTGCTCGTGCCGTGCGCGCGTGCGTGTATTTAGACGAGAGCTCCACTCTCATCACTTCCCAAGTAATAACAATGAGAATAAAGAAGTATATAAACCAAAGCAAGTGAGGGTCTCTTTCCAATGTGGGACTAAACACCACATGAAAAGAGACCAAAGCTTGGGCTCCCAGGCAAGGCCCATTGACAGTGGGCTGCCCACAAAGTCCAAAGATCAAATTTAAGTTTTAATACATATGGGCTTTTAAAGAAGTTTTAAATCACTTGTTTTAATCAAAATACTAACAAGTACAACGTCCATCTTATGTATGGTGTTACTAGTATTTGTGTATTAATACATATATATGAATACATAGAGAGAAGGAGAGAGAGATTAAGATAGTCGAGCTATTGTGCTTCTAAAAGCACTAATTAAGCAATTGGTGTTTGTCATTTTTTCACCGTTAGATCAACCCCTTTGAATATTTGTACTCGTTGGATCATGCTTTTCAACCAACCACTCCCTCAACTCTAGAGGACTATTATCATCCTAATCACACATTGCCTAATCCAAGGGCTGAAACTTACAAGCACTAATAATATGGTACTTTTACTAATATAGAAGTTATATATACACACAAACACTAGTTGAGTGTAAGTGCAAATGCATAGATCTTGATTATCCATATTTATTTATGACAGAACAGAGGAGAGAAACGATATACATTAATAAACAATATGAGCGAAACGATATACATTAATAAACAATATGAGCGAAACGATATACATTAATAAACAATATGAGCGAAAATTAATGTGAAAGTGCCGGAAGGAAATATTTATTTTATGGATTTAATACTGCCGTGTGTATTTTTTAATACTTGTTTAAAAAGAAAAGGTACTTCCAATAGGATGGAAATATTTATTTTATGGATTTAGAACAATATATAAATATTTTGAAAGCGCGGCAAGAAAATATTTATTTTATGAATTTTATGCTCTCCCGCCAGTATTTTATAATACTTGCTTAAAAAGAAAAGATATTTTCAATGGAAAGAAAATATTTATTTTATGGATTTAGAATAATATATAAATATTTAATAAACAAAAGAAAAGGTTATCCTATAAATTTAAATTTAATTAGTTTATGTAGTTGTTAAATTTAAATTTATAGAAAAATAATTTTTTGAATTGCCACGAGTTATTTGTTAGAGAAAAAATTAAATTAAAGTTTGTTAGTTACATATCTATTCATTACGTATTCATTTCAAGAGTTCCTAATCTTATTCTTACATATTCATTCCCGAGGGTTTTTATTCTTATCGTTATGTATTCATTTCCAATGATTCATACTGTTATTTTTAAATTTCTAATTTTAAAATGAGTTTGTCGACGGATCGAAATTTTAAATACTTGTTTTTATATATCGTATAGATTAGTTGAGTGTATGTACGTAAAAATGCACATAACAATTATTTAATAGTTATATCAAATTAACAGAAATTTTCAGGTCATATTTATTCAAAACTTTACAATCAACAAAAAAGAAAAATTAAAATTTTAAAAAGTAAACTCATATGTTATATTTTAGTAGAAAATAATTGCTATATTTTAATTCAAATCTAAATAGTCCTTGCGGACAATAATTATATTGTTCTATAAAATTTGAGTTGAAATTAATTTTGAATATCAAATTCGAATTAACGATTAACAAATTTCGATTGAACTGGATCAAATTAAAATTTTAAATTTGAATTAAATGTGAATTAAATCCTTGCTACTTCCAGTTTGAGACGTGTATGTAAGATATTCTACAGTAGATATCAAGTATGAATTTTTTTCCGTTTTGGATCGTAATATTTGGGTTTAGAAAAAAAATATCTCATTGAATTAGAGTACGATACGAATTAGAGTAGGATTTGCGTATATAAACGAAAAGTTTAGTCCCGATATGCATATATATAGGGCTAGGGTTAGGGTTAGGGTTTGGGTTTGGGTTTGGGTTTGGGTTTTGGTTTGATCTTAATATTCCTTCGTCCGCGTCGTCTTCTTCTTACCCGCTGCGAGAGCCTCTACTGTCCCCCTTGTAGGGTTCCGGTGATCTCCGTCCCCGAGGGGCTCCGACGATGGCGCGGAACGAGGAGAAGGCGCAGTCGATGCTTAACCGCTTCATCGCCATGAAGCAGGAGGAGGACCGCAAGCGCAAGAAGGCCAAGGCGCGGGGTCCCTACCTCGCCTCGGAGTGCGGCGACCTCGCGGAGGCCGATCGGTGGCGATCCAAGATCCTGCGCGAGATCGGCGCGAAGGTCGCAGAGATCCAGAACGAGGGCCTCGGCGAGCACCGCCTCCGCGACCTCAATGACGAGATCAACAGGCTCCTCCACGAGCGCACCCACTAGGAGCGCCGCATCGTCGAGCTCGGCGACACCTCCCTCGAGGGCGACACCGTCGACGTTCCGAACCCTAGCGGCCGCGGCCCCGGATACTGCTACTTCGGCGTCGCGAAGAGGCTCCCCGGCGTCCTCGAGCTCTTCGAGAAGGCCCCGGAGGCCAAAAAGCCCCACTATCTCTACGACACCTACAGGCGCGTCGACGCGAGCTACTACGGCTACCGTGACAACGACGAGGAGGAAGGGGATAAGGCGGATGAGGAGAGGAGGTCGGAGAGCAAGGAGAGGGAGTTTGTGGTGCATGTGCCGCTGCCCGACGAGAAGGAGATCGAGAGGATGATTGTGGAGAAGAAGAAGAAGGAGCTGCTGAGCACGTACACCAGCGACGTGCTCCTGGAGCAGCAGGAAGACGCCAAGGCCATGCTCAACGTCCACCGCTAGAGTTTTGAGTATTAATTGTATTTTAATTTTAATAGGCCAATTTGCATAAAAAATTCACTTATTTTGAGCTTTTGCAAAACTGGGCCACATTTTTCATTTTTGCAGATTCGGTTCGCTTTTTCAACAAACTGACCAAAATACCCTTATACCTTTTTCTCTTTCCTCTTTTTTTTCTCTCATACTTTTTTTCTTTCTTTTCCCAGAGAGCGGCGGAGGCGGAGGAGGCGGCTTGTCCGGCGCATCCTTACCCTAGGCCCACACACCCCCGCACCTTCCTCGCCTCCGACCCTGCCGAGCCAGCACCGCGACTTTTTTTTTCTNCCACCATTTCCAACGATGACGCCTCTCTCGCCTTCCCCGCCCTTCTCGTCCTCTCCCTCTCCTTCCTCCTCTGCCGCCTCCGACGACGACGACGCATCTTCGCTGGTGCCGACAATATGCCGACGCATTCTTACCATCGCCTGCACACCCCTGCACCTTCCTCGCTTCCGACCCTGCTGAGGCCGCGCAACGACTTTTTTTTTTTTCCTCTTCGACTCTCCTCCATTGTCTCCGACGACGACACCTCTCTTGCCCTTCTCCGCCCTTCTCGTCCTCTCCCTCTCCCTCTTCCTTTGCCGCCTCCAACGACGATGCTGCAGCCTCGGAGCGGGGGGTTTTTAGCGGCATCGTCGTCGGAGCCGTAGAGAGGGGTGACCAAAAAAAATTATAAAAGAAGTAAGAAAAAAAAATAAAAATAAAAAATTATAGAAAAAGAAGGATGAAGATGAAATTGTATCGTTAATTGAAAAAAAATTATGAGTTGCACTACTTAAAATGTAAACTGCAGCTTTAAGATGAAAATTACACTCTTTAAACGAAAATTACACTCTTTGGGAGATATTTACATTATTTCTCCTTTTATTGCACTCTTTCAGATGTAAACTGTACCGCTAAGATGAAAATTACACTTTTTAAATAAAAGTTGCACTGTTTCTCCTCTTATTGCACTATTTCTTCTCTTGTTACACTATTTTTTATCTTAAACTGCACCCATTTAAGAGATATTTATACTGTTTCTCCTCTTGTTGCACTATTTTTTCTCTTGTTGCACTATTTCTCCTCTTGTTATACTGTTTCTCCTCTTAAAGGGTGCAATTTAAGATAAAAACAGTGTAACAGGAGGAGAAATAGTACAATAAGAGAAGAAACAGTGCAACAATAGGAGAAACAATATAAATATCTCTTAAAGGGGTACAGTTTAAGATAAAAGATAGTATAGCAAGAGAAAAAATAGTGCAACAAGAGAAGAAACAGTGCAACTTTCGTTTAAAAAGTATAAGTTTTATCTTAATGGATGCAATTTACATCTGAAAGAGTGCAATAAGAGGAGAAACAGTATAAATATCTCCCAAAGAGTGTAATTTTCGTTTAAAAGTGTAATTTTCATCTTAAAACTGCGGTTTACATTTTAAGTAATGCAACTTATAATTTTTTTTCAGTTAACAGTGCAATTTCATCTTCATCCTTCTTTTTCTATAATTTTTTATCTTTATTTTTTTTCTTGCTTCTTTTATAATTTTATTTTGTCACCCCTCTCTGCCAATGACCACGGCGCAGGCAATGATGCCGCTGAGGACCCCCTGGTTCGAGGCTGCAGCGCCGCAGTGACCTCCACGGTGTCGGCGCCGGCGAAGATACATCGTCGTCGGAAGCGACAGAGGAGAAGGGAGAGGGAGAGGATGAGAAGGGCGGAGGAGGGCAAGAGAGGCTTCGGAGACAGTGGAGGAAAGTCGAAGAGGAAAAAAAAAAAAGTCGCGGCGCGGCCTCGGCGAGGTCGGAGGCGAGGAAGGTGGGGGTGTGCGAGCAAGAGTCCGCTCTGTCTCCCCCGCTCTCTAGGAAGAGAAAAAAAAAAAGAACGAGAGAAAAAAAGAGGAGAGAGAAAAAGGTATAAGGGTACTTGGTCAGTTTGCTGAAAAAGCGGACCGAATCTGCAAAAACGAAAAAGGTGGTCCGGTTTTGCAAAAGCCAAAAATAAGTAAATTTTTTATGCAAATTGGCCATTTTGATATTATTTTTGAATTTAAATTTAAAATTTTGAACTTTATTTTTAGGGACTAAAATGAAAAACGTGCAAAGTTTAAGGAACTAAATTGACATGTAAAAAGTTGCCAAAATAGACGATGACGTGACGATTCCGTTAATTTTAATCTTTTCTTTTAAGGATTTGAATGTAATTATAATAAAATTAGAAGATTAAGAACTCAATTAAAAAAAAAAAAGAAAAAAAGGAAGACTCAAGTAAAAATTGGTACGTACGAAGATTATAGACTACCCCCCCCCCCCTCAATAAAAAAAGGTGCTTCCTTCGTATTGCCTAATAAGTTGCGCGCCACGAATGGCATATTACAACATTTCAACACTCATCTTCTAGAACTCTCCTAAACAGGAGCAAACCTGTTCTGAAACTCGAATTCGCCTGCTCTTAATTCCGTGTTTGGTCACTACATCATTCTGAAAAACTTGTATTCCGTCGCCACACGGCGGCTAACCTTCCGAAACCAGAATGGAAACGGCGTTAGAGAGTCTAGTTAAAAAGCAAGAAAAATAAAGAAGTTCCGATTTTAAGTTGGAAACGGCGTTAGAAAGTCCATTTAAAAAGCAAGAAAAATAAAGAAGTTCCGATTTTAAGTTCAAGAGCCTTTTCGAAATTACCGTGCGTTACTTCCATTTCCGCCTAGTCACACCTCGTCACACCTCTCTCAGGAAAAATTCTAAAATGTACAGAATATATTGATAACGTGGCGTAACAAATCAATCAAATATTTTTTTTTAGACATATATGTCCCATCATGATTATAAAAAATTATTTTTATTATACTTTTATTTTAAAAGAAAAATTATGATTGGTTTGTTATTGACGACGTGGTGCAAGTGTGATAATGTAGAATTCCTTCTCTCTCACGCCGCCAGCCACCGTAGTGGGCAGCTCTAGCTATATGATTTTGCATTTGCAGGGTTTTTCTTCTCTTTTTTATACGGACCTTTGAATGAGCGTGTTTGGCCTGAGTTTTAAAAAGTTATTTTGAGACCTCATTTCGGAAATCTTTGATTTTGATTTGTAGAATCAGTGCATGCTTCACATTCAAGACCTATAAACTGTTCAGATGAATGATAATGAAATGGATAAATCTTAGAGCGAAAAGAAATTCTAAAACTTTGGTCCTCCTAAATGCAAGTGTTTTTGGATTACAAATATAGCGGACACGAGATCAGAAAGTGAGATGATAGGAAGAACTATATAAAAAATATGATAAATTGGAACAAATGTGCCAAATCCCACAAACAATTCAATATTTGCAGATTGGTGTAACGAGAAACCCTAATTTAGTCACAACTAGCAGTAGAAGATTGCTCTAAAGCTCACTGCAAACAATAAAACATAATAAATCCACCATAGTTTAACTGTTGCAACCAGAGCAGTTTTAATTAGATTTTGCATATGAAATAAGCTTTAGAATAAATCAACCAAATAACAAATAGGAACATTTTTAAGTCCATATGTTCGGAGGGCCAAAACACAATTAAGAAGGATATTGTGTTAGATAACTTTGTTGCTATATACACCGATCATCCATAGTGCAAGTGGGAAAGGATTTGATAGTTAGTACTCGAGGTCCCAAGTTCGAATTCTAGTGGATTCACATTTTCAGCATTTTAAGCTAAGTTTATTTCTAAAAAAAAATAAAATAAAACGGGTAGCATGCTACTTTTCTCTCTCTAAAAAAAAGAGAACCTACATCTTACCCCCTTGACCTATAAGCAAAGCGATAAATATTGCACAAGAAATAGTGACAAATATTGCACAAGAAATGGTGACAAAATTTGCGACGAACACTTGTACTTCAATAGGGAAAATATAGGTTTTTGATAGATCAGGATGGAAAAAGCACATCTACGAAGGAGAGAAATTAGAGTTTAAGGGAGACAACAGAAGCACAGCACAGTTGTGGCATTGCGGAAGTTTGTCTTCAATGTTGTGCGACAGAACTGCGTCACATCCTTCCTTCTCCCTCGGATGCAGCCTACATTGATTTCCACACATTCTCGATCACAACAAAGATCTTCAATCTAACAAACTTGTCGTTGGTGGGGCTATGTGCGAACCAAACTCTTCCTAGGCCCAGCCAACAGCCAACAGTTACTATGCAAGTCCCCTCTAAGCAAGCAGACTAAAAAGGCACATTTATGCTTACAGTACAAAGCCAAAGGCATGATAACTACTTTAGATGAACAGCCCCATATTTCACCAACAACTATTAGATTATACATCTTAGTAAAATATATTGAAGTGATGTTCTAATTTTGGTAGTTGAAAGACGATATTAGAAGTTGAGAACAGAAAGAATAACTATAGGTTCTTTCACAAAGTAGAAATTAGATAATAGAAGGCATATGGAAATGACAATTGCATCAAATTATCATATCAGACAGTGTAATCCCAACTCGGACCGAAGCAGCGTGATTTCTCTTAACTGCTGCAACAATCACTTGCTAAAACAATAAGAGAAAAGAAGATGGAGTTAGTGGCAATAAAAGAACAGGAGAACACAATAGAAAGAGAAGGCGTTTGAGGAGAGTAAAACAGAACAAGATGGTTTTCAAGGAGAATAAAATAGAAAGAGAAGGCTTTCGAGTCAAGGGGGGATTTATAACAACTTTACGTCCATATCATTTGGATATTTGGTCGCTCATCTTTTCCCTACTATTATCACCATTGCGCTCATCTTCTTTCCAACTAGAAATTTGTAAATGGTAATAAAATAACTCGACCTTAATAGGAGCACTTTTTAACCCTGCTTTTGGAGAGAAACAAGAATCATATCTGTGCAAGTTGAAAGAAGAATCTGATCTAAATCGCAACTATATTGGACTCCTTTAAGAAAAGAAACCCATAAGACACATCCTTCCTTATGATTTTCGTTTCCAGTTGATCACACTTGGGTTGAAATGGGAAGAACAGATAAGCCGGACAATATGGACAGCAGTCCATAAGAATGCACCAAAATAGAAGACAAACTCTAGCTCTGCCTAAAGACTAAAATCTAAAACAAAATCAACTCGCTGGACCGAATTATGGCATAATTATGTGTATGGAGCTTGATTTACTTGCCTAGATCTAACTAACAAATGTCACCAGAATCTACAATGTATTTTAAAAAAAAATAAAGATGAGTAAGAACAAAAGAACCAAACAGCACTTGGTGCTAGTCTAGGTTCTACTCCAAAAACTAGAAACTTCCAAAATCCAAGCATTGGGCAAACAAAATGTTTAGAACTTTTGCTATCACAAGTAGCTAAAAATGAGCTTCAGGGCTCCAAAAGCAACATCTTTTGCTACAGAGAGAAGTTCCTTAAGAAGATTTTGATTAAACAGCTACTAGTGCTTGTTTAAACAGCTCTAGTCAACAGAAGTTCCAGCTGAATGAAACAGGTTCTTAGCAACAACTAAAGCTTATTAATGTCTTCCACCACCATTGTCTCCAGTATTTATCATTTCTACACAACAAACAAATGTCAATATATATGCTCTTGATAGATTTGTATCATCATTCATGAAGCGAGGGAGCTAGAAAAGCTAAAACCATTAACTTTTTCAATTCAATATTTACACTTATGAAAATTTGCAAATGCAACCTAAGCTTACAAGCCAAACCATTTGGACAAGGAAAGCTTATCATTTTCACCTTCCTTTCTGTACACATTGCTACGAAAAGGGTTGTTGCCGGCGAACTGGTGAACTCCTTTTGCACTAAAAAATCATTCTTGTATTCCTTTTTTTTTTTTTTTCCCGCTGATACCAAGCCTTTCTCCTCTACAAAGTTGTATTGTTTACCCTCTCAAACATCTCTCTTCATACTTTATCCTAAGAAGAACAAAAAAAAGGGGCTATTAGTGCCTACAAAATGTTTGAAAAAAATGGTTGTAACGAGAAACCCAAACTTGTTCATTAGATCATTACCTGTGACTGTGAGTTAGAAAGAACCCTAGATGAAGAAGACACTTCTACTGTCGAATTAACCTCAATTGCATTATCACCTCCGATTTCGACATCTCCAGCATCTGTTCCCTCTTCAATTCCCCTAACTTCCACCTGATTACTCGAATCGGAGCCATCATGATCGCTAATGGTGGAGTCCGAAGAAGATGACGACGACGACGGGGATAGAGAAGGCGATAACGAGGGAAGCGCGTCACAGGGGGCAGTTGACGTGTCCCCGGAGCCACGTGTCGATGCACGCAACGTGGAAGGCGTGGCCGCACTTGGGCAGGAGCCGGAGCAGCTCCCCGTCCCGGAACTCGGCGAGGCACACGGCGGCTGCGGCGGCGGCGGCGGCGAGGGAGAAGGGGGGCGGGGCCGAGGAAGAAGAAGAGGAGGAGGACGAGGGAGGCGGCGGCGAGGGAGGACGCGGAGGCGACGAGGGCGAGGGAGAGGCGGGAGGAGTGGTGGAGGCGGATCGGGGAGGTAGGGTTTTGCTGAGGAGGGGGACGGAGAGGGGGAGGGGCGTATAAGAAGGGGGGACGGCAGAGGTGGTAGAAGTCGCACGCGTCGGAGCACTCGAACAAGCAAGTCGTCGCGTTGTCCGGATAGGGAAACAGCATCCGGGCATGCGGAGCCATGGTGGGAAATCAAATCAAATCAATCCCTTCTTATCACGCTCATCAACTGCTCTCTCTCTCTCTCTCTCTCTCTCTCTCTCTCTCTCTCTCTCTCTCTCTCTCTTCATCTGCTAACCCTAGATCTCCCGCGAATCATCCATGGAAAGGGCTTTCTCGCAACAAGAGCTCGAGGATCTGAGATCGCTCTTCGTCTCCCTCGCGGCGCAGTCGCAGAGCAACGGCAAGTTCGTCTCCCAATCCGTGTTTCAGGTACTAGACCGAACTACTTGGGGTTTTCGCTCCAATTCGATCGANATAAAAAATAGTAACTATAGTTTATATTAGAAAAAACTTCAAAAACCCCCTGTAGTTTTGTAGTTTCTCACTTTGTTCCCTTGTGGTTTAAAATGATTAAAATATTAATTTAGTATAAAAATAATAAATATAATCTATATTTATAGAGAAATATTTTTAAAAAATAAAATTATAATAAAAAAAATTTAATCGTTTCAACAAAACTATTAAACCTTATTAAAAAAAAATCACTCTTTTACAAATTAAGGGGTGGGTATACGTAGAATGTAACTATGAGAATTAATGTATAGATATAGAAGGTATAAATATAGATTTGGACTTAGGAATAGGCTATTTCAAAATAAATTAATCAATATAAAAATTTTTCTTATAGATTTGTAGAGTATTATATCTCACCTGCGAAAAAAATTATTTTATTCTAAAAAAATAATTTTAAGCGTCGAATATATTATTTCACTATAAACAATTTTCATACCAAATAAACTATCACTAAATAACGGACTTCAGTATTCAAGTATAGACAAAATCTTATAGACTTCGGTATAATGGAAAGAAATTTCATGAGAGATAGAATTTTACTGTTATTAAATTTTACTTCTAGATCATATTCAATTTATGATTGGAATAAAAATAGAAAATTAAAATAAATTGCAATGGTAGAAGATGGAATGGCGATCATCAAAAATTATTTAGTTCATTATTGAAAAAAAAAATTTGAAATGGGTAGTTTGAGATACTTATTAGGATTTTGAAAAAAAAAAATAATTAAGGGAGAAAAGTATGATGAAGGGAAAGGAGGGAAAATGTTTGCGAGAAAAACTTTTTAGTGGCTTATTCTGGAACGAACTAACTTAATATTCATTGCAAGATTCGAGCATTAATATATTTTTCATCAGTTTTATTATAAAGTGAAATGAGAATCGAAATTAAATTCCTACAAAATAACAACTATTGAAATTAATGAATCTCATTTCGATTCTAAAGTTTAATATAGATAAATCAAACAAACCCTAAAATTCATGAGAGTGAAATTAAACTAAAAATTAATGTATTTGAAAAGATTAGTACTATAAAAGGATTACTCAAAAATAACTGTTGTATATAATTTATGATAGCATACGTTAATTTCCTAACAAAACTCAAATATAAAACCCAAAATTTAAACATTAAATAATTGGGCATGATTTATAGAATGAGAGTGTCTATTTAATGAAACACGTTAGATTTATATATATTCGAATAGGTGATTCGATTTTAAGTCATTACCAATTAGATGATAAGGGGAGTTTTGGGGATGAAATGGTGGACCGGGTCCAGAAATAAATTGTCAGGAACATGAGGTTGATGGACAACGGATTAGGCACTAAAATGGCGGTTGGGTATTAATTATTAATTAATTGGGCATTAAAATTAGATTATTTTTATGACACGTGGGATTGAATTAGTGGGCTTAATGCATGTGTTGTTAATATCGTGGGTGCGTACGTAGGTGTTTGTGAACCCGGTCTATTTATAATTTGAACTTGGTCTAGTCATAAATGGGAAAGCGATGGGCCACCCGAGATGGATGACGTGTCGTAAGTTCATTGGCTAGAACGAAGGGTCTAGGTGAGCGGTGAGTTAGGCACGAGTAGGAGAAAACCACTCTAACGACTAACCAGGTGCTCGTGTAAACAAGACATTATTTGCCGCACCAGGTGTATAAATATATCTCATACACCGAATCCCTAAAAATCGAGTACAAAGGTTTGGCCAATTTGCATAAAAAATCCACTTATTTTGGACTTTTGCAAAATCGGGCCACCTTTTTCGTTTTTGCAGATTCGATCCGCTTTTTCAGCAAACTGACCAAAATACGCTTATTACTTTTTCTCTTTTCTCTTTCTCTCTCTTCTTCGTTTCTCTCGTTCTTTTTTTTTTTTCTTGCCGGCAGAGCGGAGGCGGAAACGGTCCGTCTCGCCTCTCACCCTCATACTCTCACCCTCGCCCTTGCCCTCGTCCATGCACCCCCCACCTTCCTCGCCTCCGTCCCCGCCAAGGCCGCGCCGCGACCTTTTTTTTTTTGCTTTTTTCTTTTCTTTTCTTCTCCGAGTCTTCTCTACCGTCTCCGACGACGACACCTCTCGCCCTTCCCCGCCCTTCTCATCTCTCCCTCTCCTTCATTTTCTGCCGCCTCCAACGACGATTTATCTTCGCCGGCGTCGACGTCGACACCGTAGAGGTCACTGCGGCGCTATAGCCTCGGAGCGAGGGGTCCTTAGCGGCGTTGTCACCGGCGCCGTAGCTATTGACAGAGAAGGTGACAAAAAAAATTATAGAAAAACAGAAAAATAAATAAAGATAAAAAATTATATAAAAAGAAGGATGAATATGAAATTGCATCGTTAATTAAAAAAAAAATTATAAATTGCACTATTTAAGATGTAAACTGCTGCTTTAAGAAAAAAATTATACTCTTTGAACGAAAATTACGCTCTTTGGGAGATGTTTACACTGTTTCTATTCTTATTGTACTCTTTCAGATATAAACTGTAATCATTAAGATGAAAATTACATTCTTTAAACGAAAGTTGTACTGTTTTTCGCTTGTTATACTATTTTTTATCTTAAACTGCATCCTTTTAAGTGATATTTATACTGTTTCTCCTCTTGTTGCACTGTTTCTCCTCTTGTTGCACTATTTCTCCTCTTGTTTACACAGAAATGGTGCAACAAGAGGAAAAACAATGCAACAAGAGAAGAAACAATATAAATATCTCTTAAAAGGGTGTAGTTTCTCCTCTTATTGTATTATTTCTCCTCTTGTTGCACTATTTCTCCTATTGTTTACACAGAAATAGTGCAACAAGAGGAGAAACAGTGGAACAAGAGAAGAAACAGTAGATATATCTCTTAAAATAGTGCAGTTTCTGCTCTTGTTCCACTATTTCTTCTCTTATTTGCACAGAAATGGTGCAGTAAGAGGAGAAACAGTATATATATCTCTTAAAACAGTGCAGTTTCTCCTCTTGTTGCAATGTTTCTCCTCTTGTTGTACTATTTCTTCTCTTGTTTACACAGAAATGATGCAACAAGAGGAGAAACAATGCAACAAGAGAAAAAATAGTATAAATATCTCTTAAAAGGGTGCAGTTTAAGATAAAAAATAGTGTAACAAGAGAAAAAATGGTGCAACAAGAGGAAAAACAGTGCAACTTTCATTTAAAGAGTGTAACTTTCATCTTAATGGATACAGTTTACATCTGAAAGAGTGCAATAAGAAGAGAAACAGTGTAAATATCTCTCAAAGAGTGTAATTTTCGTTTAAAGAGTATAGTTTTTATCTTAAAGCTGCAGTTTACATTTTAAGTAGTGCAACTTATAATTTTTTTGTAGTTAACGATGCAATTTCATGTTCATCCTTCTTTTTATATAATTTTTTATCTCTATTTTTTTTTTGTTTTTTCTATAATTTTTTTTTGTCACCCTTTCTGCCAACAGCCACGGTGCCGGCGACGACGCCGCTAAGGACCCCCGCTCCGAGCCTGTAGCGCCGCAGTGACCTCCACGGTGTCGACGTCGGCGCCGGCGAAGATGCATCGTCGTCGGAGGCGACAGAGAATGAGGGAGAGGGAGAGATGAGAAGGGCGGGAAGGGCGGGGAAGGACGAGAGAGGCGTCGTCGTCGGAGACGGTGGAGAAGAGTCGAAGAAGAAAAGAAAAGAAAAAAGCAAAAAAAAAAAAAAGTCGTGGCGCGGCCTTCGCGGGGTTGGAGGCGAGGAAGGTGGGGGGTGCGTGGACGAGGGCAAGGGCGAGGACGAGGGCGAGAGAATGAGGGTGAGAGGTGAGACGGACCGTTTCCGCCTCCGCTCTGCCAGCGAGAAAAAAAAAAAAAGAACGAGAGAAACGAAGAGGAGAGAGAAAGAGGAAAGAGAAAAAGTAAAAAGGATATTTTGGTCAGTTTGCTGAAAAAGCGGACCGAATCTGCAAAAACGAAAAAGATAGCCCGATTTTGCGAAAGCCCAAAATAAGTGGATTTTTTATGCAAATTGGCCCAACGGTTTCAAAAGGGTAAATCAAAATATGGAACATAAAATTCCAACCATTTGATAAGACCGACATAATATAAAAATATTGTAATTAATGATACGATAATAATTAAGATATTAAATATTAATTATAAAAATAATATTATCAGATGGTTTAAGCTTTTAGGCCCTGTTTGGTAAAGGGGATAAGCAGGGATAACGAAAGTTATCCCCACTATTCCGCCAAACGGGATAATATTTTACTTGAATATTTTATCCCGGTCAAACCTTGCTATTCCCGGTTATCTCGGAATAGCAAGGTATTTGCTATTCCACCATTTTGGTGGAATAGTGTTATTCCAATATTTAATTTCAAACTTAATTAAAATTATAAATTAAATTAAAACTAAATTATATAAATATAATATGGTGTATGTTATAATACATTATTTTTATTATAAAATTATTAATTATACTATATTAATACATATTATTTATATTTAAATATTATAATAAATTTTATAATAAATTATATTTAAATATTATAATAAATTATTTTTATTAATTGTTCCCCTCCCTATTCTTATTTTAAAAATTTAAAAATTTTAAATTTTAAATTTTAAAATTTATAATTTGTAATCTCAAAATTAAAGTTTATAATTTTAAAATTTAAATTCAAATTTTGATATTTTAAATTTTTAAATTTAAAATTTGATATTTATATTTTTCAAATTTAAATTTGATCTTAAATTCAAAGTTTGAGATTTAAAATTTAAATTTTGAATTGAAAATTTGAGATTTTAAATTTTAAATTTTAATTTCAATTAATGAAATTTCAAAGTTAAAATTTTAAATTTAAAAATATAAATTTTAAAATTTTAAAATTCAAATTCAAATATAATAAGAGGATAATACATTATTTTTTATTTATAAAACTCACTATTCTTTTTATTCTATATTACCTAACCAAACGCAATTTTTTTTATTCCCAGGAATAACTCAATTTTCATCCAAACGCAAAATTGATCTAATTCCCGCTTATACCTCAATTTATACCTATCCTTGGAATAGCCATTTTTTTGTTTATCTCCGAGCCAAACGATACCTTACAGAATAATGATTGTTATACATAATTTAATATAGTATTAGAACAGAATGTTCTGAGTTCGAGTCCTGTCAAACTCCTAGTATTATTAATTTACTCCTATTTAATTTAACCTCGTGTATTGGGCCTATCAAATGTCTAGATGTGAGAGTGATAACTTAAGCTTATCAAAAAATATCTCAGTCCAGATAAAAGGATGATAGCTTAAGTATTTAGAGAATAACGGTTGTTTCGCATTATTTAATACTACATCACTTCTATATTAATAATTTAATAATTTTTTGTCAATATTTAGCCTGATAAATTAGATTGTGATAATATTTCAAAAAATTTGAGTCAAAAATTACGGTAAACTAAAATTTGAGAACTAGAGTATCACATATTTTATAGTTTAAGGACCAAAATTGTAATTTATCTGTTTTAATAATATTGTAAGACTCCACTACTTTGCCACATACCAAACATTCAATCGATAGAACCTCTTTAATGTAAGAGCATGCCTACATAACGCAAAAGTTAGTTACACAATCAAATGGCCATATGACGTTCCATGTAGTTATCAATAGAAGTGCCGATGCTACTGATGAATCCAAAAGTGAATGTAAATCAAACAATTCATTCATCGAATAGGTGAGATTTTTTATCAATCACACCGATATATTTGGTAAAATAATTTTACTTTTACGGTCCAAATTAAAAAATGGATATATAGTTAAAGATATTATTTTGCTCTGTCCATAACTAGGGGTGGCAATCCAGCTCGCTGTTCGCGAGCCAGCTCGTGTTCGGCTCGAAATGAGCTCGAGATCGGCTCGCTCGTTTAGTAAACGAGCCGAACATGAGCTAGATTTTTCAGCTCGTTTAATAAACGAGCCGAACACGAGCTAGGATCAGCTCGCTCGTGTTCGGCTCAATAACAGCTCGATTATATTTATTTTATATTAATATAATTTTATAAATTATATATATATATATAATTATATTTGTATTATAAATATATAATATAGATTATTAAGTTTAAATTTTTAGCCCAACTTTAAAAGATTATAAATACTAATTAATTTCTTTTTTATCCTGTTGCAATTATATTCTTGTATATATACTCGCTACTACTTAATACTGAAATTAAAGAAAACTATCCTATGAGGGCTAGAATGCAAATTGGCAAGAATGGGAATTCGGCTGGCTGGGCTGAAATTCGCTCGCAGATTGGGCCTCCGCTGGCTTGCTCGGTCCGAAAATGCATGATAAGCGAGTAAGCGGACGAACGGGTCGCGGGTCCGCCTTCTCATCTTCATAGTTATAAATTCTTAAAAATATAAAAAAAGAGAGCTACAAAATAAAGTAGATTAAGTAAAAAAAATGATAGTAAATTTTATTGTCGTCTCCATCCTCATGTTTTTCATGTTCCACATATTTCGAAAGTTCATGAAGTTTTTTAATAATTCGTGAATAATTCGACGATAATTCAGAAAGAAATTTTATTTAAAAAATTTGCGTGTTTTTTTGGCCGAATAGTTCAGCATTTGTGAATTATTCGCGAATAATAAATCTAATCAAACGATTCGCGTATTATTCTGACTTTTTAGGAATGAATTGTATACATGCCGTTTTATTCGAATTTTTAATAATTCACGAATTAACTAACTCTAACTATGCTAACTATAAGCAATTCTAAAATAGCCACTTCAACTTTTATTTTTTATCGACACCATAAAAAACTTTTTATTTTATTTTTATTTTTATAACCATAGTCCAAATGACTGCATTTTTTACACTTTTTCTCTTTCTTTTTAATTTCTATTTTTATTTTTATTATTTTTTTTATTGCCTTTTGAATAAAGTCGATTGACTAAAATCATCTACATTACCCATCTCAATTACTTTTCTACACAAAAAGTTAAATTAATTAGCTTTCTACAATTTGTCATTATTTCGAATAGCTCTTAAAATTTACAGTGATTGTTGAATCCAATTATAAAATTTTATAAAGAAAAGGTTATAAATACAAATTGTTTTGATTAATGCAGTATAACTATATAAAGTGAATGAACTCGTTCAATTTACTATCAATTTTGATAACATTAGTAAAATTTGATATTCCTTTCATCTAATTTGTTATATATTTTTAAGTTAAAAATTAAATAAATGTTAAGATATAGAATAAGTATGTATAACTAGTTTTTTATGAAGTTTTCTAAGTAGTTAATCAATTATCTTAAATTTTTGGACTTATTTGAAATAGGGTAAAATATAAAAGGAAAATTGACAATTTTTAATGTAGAGGCAAAAGAACATCGCCTAAAATACAGGGACGTTTTTTGTAATTTAGTTTATTTTTCTATAAATATAGACTATAGAGGGAGTATTTGGTTTCTCGAAATATATTCAAAAAAAGCCGTTCATATTTTCGATGTTTGGTTCCCAAATAGGTAGTTTTATTGAAAAGGTTCTTCAAATTTTATTAAAAAATTTTATTTTTCGTGTTTTCAACCTTTTATCCAGAAAATAAAAACCGTCAAAATAGTGCTTTCCGTATATGTTTTTGAACCCTTGTTTTTAACAATTTTTTAGGAATCTATCACTCACTAATAACATATTTGTTTCATTGTTTGCCCTTATGATCTATTTCATAATTGTTCCTGTGGTAGGGCTTAGGGTGTGTTTTGTTCGCCCATTTTCACCTTAGAATCGGAATCGGAATAAAAAATCTCTTTATCCATGTTTGGTATGCGGAATTCTCATTTCGAATCCGATTCCTGAATGAATAGGAGTCTTCCCAATTATCCCTTTTACCAATCCGCCTAGAAGGCCAGATCGAAAATTAAATATAGGCGGAATGGATTTATTCCGATTAAATTTAACTTTTTTAAACTTATTTTTTAATTAAAATATAAGTTTTAGTTTAAAAATTATATTTATAAATTTAAATTTTAATTTCAACTTAAATTAAAAATTAAATTTCAATTAAGCATTTCAAATCTAATTTATAAATTTAAATTTTTAATTTAAAATCTAAAGTTTTATTCAAATTTTATTTAATATTTAAAATAAATTTATGGATTCAAATCATAATTTTAAGTTTGAATTTAAATAAATTAAAATTTAGTTTTATATTTTGAATTATCCGTTCAACTTCAAATTTTATTTTTTTAAAAAAACATATATTTAAAATTTTGGCAGTATTTTAAAATTTTGGCATAACTTTTTAATATTTAATTTCAGTTTGAATTTAAACTAATGTATTATAAAGATAAAGTTAACATATTAATTTAATTATGTTTCTGATAGCTATTTAAATTAAACACCGACAATGAAAATAGTTCATTCCGATTCTGCTTCTGTTGGCAAACCAGTCAGAATGAGGTAATGAATTATTCCGATTCCATTTCCAATTTATTCTCATTCCAATTCGATACCGATTCCGACTTCGATCCAAACAGACCCTAACGGCTTGTTTGGTTCATTCATTTTGGGTATGGAATGGAAATCGGTTTGATCAAATCCGGTTAATTTTGTTTGGTTCGCATGAATCGGTTTGAGATTTCTATTCCGGACTGGAATGGGAATGGCCCATTAGCCTTCAACTTCATTCCGATTTTCTAGCCCGAATTGAGATTTCATTCTGGAAGCCCACTAAGTTCTCGAAGCTCATGTGACCATCTCACCCTCCTTCTCTCCACCCCTTTCTCATCAAAAAAAAAAAAACTCTATCCTCTCTCAAAACCCTATCCCTAACCCACATCAATAAAAGTTTTTAAAAATAAATTTGATATTTTTTTTGAAAAACTTATTAGAGAACCGTATTATATTTTTCATAAATTTTAAATAATATAAATTTATATTTGAGAGTAAAATGAGTATTATAGTATCCTATAATTTTTTTAATTTATACAAACCAAATAATAAAATGTGAATAACTTATTCAAATTCCCAATCCACAAAAAAACCACGTCTTGGGGGAGTGGGCCATTCCAATTACCATTCCAATTCATTCACATTCCATATTCATTCCAATTCCACCCTTGAACCAAACAAGCCCTAAAAGTATTTGGATTGATAAAATTGCAATTTGATCGTAAATCAATGAAGATATTAAGAAGATCTGGTAGGTAGCTACATGCTTAAATTCTTAAAATCAAATTCACTTTAAGATGGATCAAAATAATCTTTCAGATAAAAAACTCAAAATCTATCTTACAACTAGACTTGAATTATCTTCCGCGTTATGCTAGTTGATTGTATGACTAATATAAAAAAGAAAGGTAAATTTTAAATACCACTTCTATAGTTTCACACTTTCTTATTTTAGTAGCTTGTTGTTTAAAATATATCAAGTTGGTTTCATATAGTTTCATTTTTATCTTTTCGTTGATTTTTTTGTTAATATTTCGTTAAATTATATATAAAAATCTCCATATATTTTACTTAAATTTATTGAATATTTACTTTAATAACTTTTACTTTTAACTTTGTCACTAATTTAACAAAAAAATTAGTGAAATTAATAATAAAAAGATAAAAATGAAATCACATGGCACTAAATTGATACACTTTAAACAACAGGGTACTAAAGTGAGAAAGTGTGAAACCATATGAATGATATTTAAAATTTTTTCATAAAAGAATGTAAATAATACACTTTTATTATCGGATTCGTTGGTGCTAATCATTAATCCTAAAAATTTAAATGATTAAAAAATATGATTAATTTATTTAAAATATGCAATGATGGAATAAATGTTTTTTTTAAAAAAAAACCGGTCACGATGCTTCAAGCAAATAGCAAGAGTGACACGTGCGTGCAGAGTATTGGGCGAGAAGACGGCGTCGTGCCCCCACACGTGCGGGCCCTCCTCCCTCCTCGAAATATCGCCGATGTCTCGTCCGATTTCCTCGCGGCGATTATTTCATTGGCGTATACGTGGGTACGGGCACCGTTGACCCGGTCACCGCGAGGACTACGGCTCACTTCTCCACCGCCCGATCTGATAGAACGAAGGTTGTTGTTTTGCAAGGGAACGATCCGAGCCGTCCATTTGGGCTGTGGGGACCACAGGTGATTCCTCCGTTCTTATTGGACGGTTCGAAACCAACGCTTAGTCTCTTTCTGTCGTGGGGAATAATATAATGTATTTTTTTTAAAAAAAATATTATACGGAAAAAGATAATATTTGGTGTAACTTTTTTTTTTCACAAGGACAGGAAAGTAATTATAAATATAAATAAATATAATTAAAAAACTAGTTAGGTGTGTAACGATCTCATTTTTTTTATTCATTTAGTTGAACACAATTAAGGGTGAAATTACTTCCCACTATTTCTTCTTATTTATTGTGTTTAAAAGAATAATTGCATACAATTATTTTTTTAATTTTTCTATGGTTTTATATATTGCCTAATTTGGAGGTAAGTCGCAGTGCAACACCATTTTATGATGTCCTATAATAAAAGCAAGATCAAATTTGTTTTATTTTTAATAATCATATGATATATTTGAGCGCCAAATGCTTAGATAATAATAACTAAACAGTAAAATCAGAAGCACAGGCAATAAAATTGATAGCATTAAATGAAATATCTGTAGAGCCAATTTGTACGTTGAAAACTATCAACAACACTCTTTGGTTAAGATTTTGTTCGAAATTACAAAAAAATTATGTTACATATAATGTGAAACAAATCTGAAAAATTATTTCATTAAATTTTTTATGCACGTATTTTTTTTACCGTGCATATTAACCGTACATAATGCTGCTCTTCTCGATCCTAAAAAAATTTTGTTTAGTAAAAAAAAATTCTGTTTAGTTTAGTATGTAATATAACATGAATCAAATGATATTAAAATAATATTTATTTATTTTTATAAATAAATCAATTATAATTAAACTAAAATATTTATTTTTATACATAATATGCAATTTTGTGTATTATAATAAATTAATTACAATATATTTTGTCCGTCCATTGTATGATCTAAAAGGGTTAGATGGGGATAAGAGGGCTCTAATTTGCTGATTTGCTACACCAAATGCCACGTGTGCATGACTTACACCTAAACCCAAGGGTGTGTTTCCCCGCGCGCCGAGTTGTTTACTTTGACGGAGTCCTCCTCGCCGATCAGATAGGCCCGTGTGGGGCCTACGTAAATTTCTATATATTTTTCTTTTTTTTTTTTGTGAATTTAGTTGGTCTCCTTAACCAATCCACACTCAACGATAATAAAAAAAAGCATAAAGATTCCCACCAAGAACATCCTTTTCCCACTTCTCGTCCACGTCTTTTCTCTTTTTTAATTAAAGATAAAAATTTAAATAATTCTTTTAGAAAAAAAAAACATCCACTTAGATTTTATATTTTGCAGGTAAAAAAATTGATACAAATATACTAGAATACTGCTCTTATATATTATTTATATATTAATATATATAAAGCTCTAAGAATTTAATACATTCATATAATTTCGTGACATAATAATTTTATAACTAAATTGGTATCGAAGATTATCTAATGTTATTTAGCCTAAAAGGTTAGAAAAAAAATATTAACGTATAATATTAGGAAACGTAAAATTTATACTGTAATTGAATCGCTATAATTTACATGCTATGTTATTACTTATAAAAACAAAGAATATATTTTAAATAGTAGTTTGGTACTAAGGGGCTGTTTTGTGGGAACCCAAAGCATCTTTTTGTAATTTTTGACCCATCTTTTTTGTGTTCTTGGAACTTTTTATTTCAAGTATCTTTTTTTATGAACCAAAATATCCCTAGCTAAAATCTCCTCTCTACAAATATCCTTGCAGGGTATTTTTGTCCACAAATGAGATTTTTTTTAAAAAAAAAACACAAGAAGTCAAAGTTGCAAAGCTGGAAATATAAGTGGATGCTTTTTGCAAGATGGGCTCAGATGACACATTCAGAGCACTTGCAATAGAAGAAGTTATTATCCCTTGAGATAACAAAGAGAGAGAGATAGAAGAAGTTATTATCCCTTGAGATAACAAACAAAACACAGAGAAAGAGAGAGAGAGAGAGAGAGAGAGAGGGGGAGAGAGAGATGTGGAGGTCACAGGAGTGGGAGGAGAGATGCAGGAAGCACTTTGAGCACAAGCAGTCCAAAGGAGTGTGCCCCTACTGCTTGAGGGAGAAGCTGATTCACCTGTCAGCTTCCTCCTCCGCTTCGACGACCGCAAACGCATCTTCTTCTTCTTCCTCCTCTCCGACTGACTCCTCCGGTTGCGCTGCCTCCCCTCCAGGCGAAGAACCCAACTTCACCAACAATTCTCAACAGTTATTCAAAGAAAACATGGTGACCAAAGCCGAGGCGACGAAGGAAACAACGAGGTCTCTTTCTTTGGATGTGAAGGAGAATAAAGCAGAGGAGAAACAAGGGAGAGAGGAGGAGAACATGGAGAAGAAGGAGCAGAAGAAGAAGAAGAGGTTTTGGGCTAAGCTGTTGCACTCAAAAACCATGAAGGAGAAGAGTTCTACCAAGTGGATGTTCTATTGAGGGTGTTTCTTATAAATAATCTGTTTATGTTTTCTTTTTATTGTATTGTATGCATATAAGATAAAGGAAAATAAGGTCAATTTGTATAAAAAATTCACAAGTTTTAAGATTTTGTAAAATTGGACCGTTATTTTCGATTTCCCTATATGCACTTGCCCGCATCCGCTCACCCCCCACCCTTCTCTTCTCCGACCTCGCCTTCTTTTTTTCTCTCCGATCCTCTTCCACCGTCTCTGCGGCCCTCCATAATGGTAACGAGGACGACATTGCATCCTTTTCCTCCGTATTCACCCCCTATCTCTACTGTAGCAAATTTTTCACCCACTAAACCCCTTTTTGAAAACCCGTGCCCTCACCACCGCTGCCAATGACGAAGAGAAAGTGCTTCTCGACGCCGAGAAGCTCACTGGGGAGGGAGAGGGCACGTGGTCCATATGGGGCCGATGACGAGCGAGGTAGAGACAAAGGAGAACACAACGACGGGAGGCCGCGAGTGCGATCTCAGCGAGGTCGGAGACAATAAGGACGAGGAGTACACAAGAACATCTTTGATCAAGCACTTTTGTTTGCTTAAAATAAAAACAAATAACTAAAGGTCAAAATTAAAAAACAAAAAAAAAAAAACTAGAGAAGAATGAAGAAGAAAATAAAGTTGTACTATTTTAAAAGAACGTCACACTTACAGTATAGCTATTTTTCAAAAAATATAATTTTCGTTCAAAAAATATAACTTTCATCTTAAAGAGTACAATTTACGCCTCAAAGATTACGGAACGTTCTTCTAAAATAGTGCATCTTCATCTTATTCTTTCTTTTTCTTTATTTACTTCTTCTTCCTTATTTATTTTTCACTCTTTTTTTCTCTTATTTTTTTATTCTCTCCGAAAATGGCGACAAGGGCGTAGGTGGCCCACCTCGCCTCCGCCCCGCGCGCCCTCGCCCTCGCCCTCGCCCACACAATCCCCGCCCTCTGGACGCCTTGCATTGCCTCTGCCCTACGCGACCTCGCCCGCACCTGCCCACCTCCCATCTCCTCGTCTCCAACCCCGTCGAGACTGTGCCACGACTCTCTTATTTTTCTCTCCGACCCTCTTTCACTGCCTCTGTAGCCCTCTGCGACAATAACAAGACGGTGTTCCATATGGCGGTGGTAAGCGTGGCCTCGACGGGGTCGGAGATGAGAAAAGTGGGGAAGGGTACACGAGCGCGGACGAGGGCGAGGGCATGCGGGGCGGAGGCGAGGCAGGCCGCCTTTGCCCCAATCGCCCTTTCCAGAGAAAATAATAAAAAAAAAAGAACGAGAGCAAAAAAATAAGAAAAAAGAACTAGAGAAAAAGAAAGAAGAAGATAAAATTACACTGTTTTAAAAGAATGTTGAACTGTTATAGACGTAAGTTACACTTTTTGAGATATAAACTGTCTTTTAAGATGAACGTTATACATTTTAAACAAAAATTATACTTTTTAGGAGATAGTTATACTGTTTCTCCTCTTTAAGAAACAATGTACGTAATTATCATCCAAATAGTATAATTTTGTTTTAAAAATTGTAACTTTTATTTTATAAAATACACTTTACATCTATAACAGTACAACATTTTTTTTAAACAGTGCAACTTTATCTTCTCCTTTCTTCTTTTCTAATTCTTTCTTATTCTTTAGTTTTTTGCCTTTAGTTATTTTTTTTGTTTTAAATAAATAAAAGTGCTTGACCGAAAATGCTCCTGCCCTCCTCGTCTCCGATCCCGCCGAGACCGCACTCGCCGCCTCCCGTTGTCACACTCTCCTCCGTTTCCACCTCACTCGTTGCCAGCCCCAGGTGGACGCGAGGGTGCACAAGCACGAGCAAGGGTGTGCAGGTGCGAGCGAGCGTGAGAGCACACAGAGTAGAGGCGAGGCGGGCCGCCTCCGCAGCCCTCTTCGAAGAGAATAAAAAAAAAAAGAGAAAATAAAAGAGGGGAAAAAAAATAAAAATATTTTGGTCAATTTTTTCAAGATCCGGACCTATAAAATCCAAAATAGTAACATACTTTTGCAAAATTTCAACATTAATAAATTTTTTATGCACATTGGTGGAAAATAAAGGATTTGTCATTAAAAAAAAGGGAAAAAAGGAAAAGTAATAGAGATTTTTCATAGGCATAGATTTATGAAATACAAGAAATTGTGTATAACTATGTAATGAGCAATGGTTTGTTAAGTTGTGAGCAATTGTATCGTATTAACCCTCTTTTCTATTATTTTCTTTCATAGAAAAATAGCATACTATTTTATTTATTTTTCTTCATAGATACACTCGACTAAAAATATATAAAACAATTAAACTTTAAACTTAAAATCTCGAACACCAAATGTCAAATCCTTCCCACAAAAAATGGAAACTTTGTGCCACTCTACTATTGTTGTAGGTTAAATTGTTTGATAGCTCCTTGGTTGCATAATAGCATTATCTCTTCTTTTTTCTTTTTTTCCTTTTTTCAAGCCTTTCATTTTTGTTCCGCAATAGCATATAAATTGCCCAAAAATAAAAATAAAAAAAAGAAATAAAAAGAATGAATGCATTATACTTTGTGCTAATTTTGCTGAAAACAAGAGAGGTGATCTAATCAATTCCTCCACCCCTTCACATTCTTATTCCTCTCCACATACAAGTTAAAAAAAAAAAAATAAAGTCCACTCAAAAAGTAATTTAGGATTCAAAGGAAACATAGACATAGTTGCAGAGAAGGCACTAGGAAGCATAAAGGCACAGGTAGAATCAAGGAGTGGTGCTCCAAACAAGACCCAGAAAGGAAAGCACAAAATTATGTACCCCACATCACTTGCTAATATTCCCCCCAAAAGGTGTCAAAAAATGTACAGAAGAAAACCTTTATCTCAGTTGCCATGACAACACACACAACACATTCTGGCATTCTAGTCAGGCCAAAGATAATAAGATACCTTCATTCAGCATCAACTTTTGACTCTCAAAGTTAAAAAGTTAGGTATTGGAGCAACTAACGATCATTTAGATAGTAACAGCACCAAGGCTTCTGTGCTATAAAATCAGTTTTAATGATCGACATCAAATTCAGCAATGAACATTGTTAAATATGATTTTAGAAATTTGAAGTATCCACTTAGTTTTATGATTTTTTGACATCAACTACTAAAGCTTCATTTGGAATTATGGAAAAATTACATTACGTGCGATGAGAAAATACGTAAAATTACATTCAGCATATTGATGAGTCAATTACGATATATTTTCTGCAATCCCACCGGAAAAGGCAAAAATAAATATCCATATATGCTTTTCAACAACTCCATTTTATTTAATAGCGTTAAATAGACCTCAATACCAAACTAAGCCTAACTGATAAAAGGATCTCAAAATTTGATGATTTCGATGAACAATATAAGGTAATTACTTTTTAACGATTCTTATAAAAAAATCATCAAATTTGGTTTCTAGATTATGCTTAATGTTTAATGGAGTTGAAATGGCTCTATAGCACAAAGGCCTTGGTGCCGGTACTTGCACCCTAGCTCAACTTAACAATTATGTACTCACACAGCAAAAATTACCATCCGAAAGCTTAAGAAAAGCAAAGAAAATAAAGAACACAATGGACAAGGAAAAAAAAAAATCACTTAAAACTAGCAAACTGTATGAAGCAACTTTCACCACCATTACCCTAAACAAAACCAACAATATTACCGCTACCCCAAAAAGAAAAAAGTAACAATATTACTAATAAAATTGGACTATAATATGATGAGCTTACCAAAGTATTTTCCAAATGAGCACTCCAAAACACAGTTACCAAAAAACTAGACAAACAATCTCACCACAACACCATCCGAATAACATACCCAAATGCAGCGTCAACAATTTAAGCCCTCTCGCCGCGGATTCTCCTAGCCAGCTGGATGTCCTTTGGCATGATTGTCACACGCTTGGCATGGATGGCGCACAGGTTCGTGTCCTCAAAGAGACCCACGAGGTACGCCTCCGCAGCCTCCTGTAGTGCTAGGACGGCGTGGCTCTGGAACCGCAGATCCGTCTGCATAAAGCAAAATCAACATAAAGGGCCAATGAGCACCACATTTAGTTACAAGGTGAATCGCAGCTCAGGTAGAGTTAATCAGAAAATGACAACAGTGAAAACCTGGATGGATTCTCAATCTTCTAACTACAGATTGAGAACAAAGTTGAATTTAGCGAGATCAATGGACCAAGGAGTAATGATGCATCATGGCATGCACACATGCACAGAGAGAGAGAGAGAGAGAGAGAGAGAGAGAGAGAGAGAGAGAGAGAGACCTTGAAGTCCTGAGCAATTTCCCTCACAAGCCTCTGAAATGGCAGCTTCCTGATTAGGAGCTCAGTGCTCTTTTGATATTTCCGAATCTCACTGAATTCAATAAAATAATAATAACACATTAGTTCATGATGAAAGTAATATGAAAAACACTAACAAAGGATAGTGAATGATAAAGCTATAAGATACCGAAGAGCGACAGTTCCTGGCCGGTAACGATGGGGCTTCTTCACACCACCAGTTGTGGGAGCAGACTTGCGGGCAGCCTATAACATCAAACGACAACATCTTATGCCACAACAAATTGAATAGAAGAAAAAAAACAAAAATAAAAAAATAAGAGTCCAAGATTAAAATTAGTCAAATATTATCCATCCAATCCATCCTCTGAATACAACTTTTGCTAGATATGGTTGTCGATATACATATCCTCATATGTTTAAATTCCAATTCAAATCCTGGTAAACTTTAAAATCAATATCCTAACCCAGAAAATATGCTCACCAAAACTAGAATTCATTTAGTATCTACATTAGATGTAATTTTTGAAAAGTAGAAAAAAACAAAGAGAACCTTAGTGGCAAGCTGCTTTCTTGGAGCCTTTCCTCCAGTCGACTTGCGAGCGGTTTGCTTAGTACGGGCCATCTGCAACTTAAACAGCATCATTAGGTAGACAATTCAAATTAAAGAAAAAAAAGAAGGGAAAAAAAAAATTCAGAACTTAAATAGGAGAGTAGGAAGACGAATAGATATTGTAGGAAAGCAAATCAGAAAACAGAACAGTTTTCACTATTCTCACCTCCAATCTTTAAACTAAAAGCTAAATCAGAAAAAAAATGCTGCACTTTACTCCATATATATCAATTAACCTCCAGTGTTTTAATGAAAAAAGGGCATCAATTTTAAGCATGCCGTGTTCCAACATCTCAAATAGGACCCACAAAATTTGATATGATTGTTGAAATCAGAACCAAAAATTTATGAAAATTTCATAACTCTGCTGAAAAAAATTAGACATCTTTTTGTAAACTTAAGATCTTCTACACAAATAGTGATTTTAAAAGTAGATGTTCACACACAAAACTCGTTTGATATCTCAACATATTCTAATGAAAGTTTTGCATGTAAAATTTTCAAGAGAGTCAAAACTTGATGCAACTTTTTAAACGATGGGTTAATTATAATGAAGGCTACAAGCTAGGAGCATTTTGTAAGTTAGCCAACAATACAGGATAAATTGTTTAAGTGGTTTTGTCGGTTTGATAAAAACGTAATAATCAATCAAGTGCTAAAAGAACTACAAGGGCTAAATGATGCACGGAATTGGGCAAAAAAAACTAGGTAAATTAAGAGCAGAATAATAATCACCAACCCTTAATTTAAAGAAAATGTTAATCAAATTCAAACAAAAAATCAGAAACCCTCATCTCCATATAAGGTTTTAAAGTAATTTTCTCTCAAAAAAAAAAAAAGAAAAAAAGAAAACCCTGAATATTTTGTAGGAAAACAGCAAAATTTTTCGAATAAAAAGTCAAAAAAATCGAAGAAAACCCTAATTGTATAACGATCCCTACTGCTAATCAATGCATTGCACTAAAGAGACGAGATTAATATTAAAAAAACAAATAATGTGCAAAAAAAAAAGAAAAGAAAAACTTGCTCTGAAAAAAAAGAAAATTCACAAACCCTTAATTCAAAGAAAATGATAATCAAATTCGAATCAGATATCAGAAACCCTGCATCTTTTACAAGTAAACAGCAAAATTATTCAAATTAAAAAAAAAACCAAAAAGATCGAAAAAAGGAAACAATAATTAAATGACGATCCCTACTGCTAATCAATGCATTGCACTAAATAGACGAGATTAATACAAAAAAATAATAATAATGTGCAAAAAAAAATCGAAAAAAAAAGAAAAAAATCATAAACTTAAAGAAAATGTTAATCAAATTCGAATCAGGAATAAAACCCTGCATCTTTTGTAAGTAAACAGCAAAATTATTCAAATTAAAAGAAAAGCCAAAAAAATCGAAAAAAGAAAACCCTAATTACTGGCGATCCCTACTGCTAATCAATGCATTGCATTAAACCGACGAGATTAATGTGCAAAAAAAGAAAAATAAAATTAAAAAGGGGGAAAGAAAAAACCTTTACCTCGTCGAATTAAGGGCGAATCGATTTCGAAAAATATAGAAAGAATTTGTTTTTAGTCGGAGGTAGAACGCAATTTATAGGGCAAATGGGGATCCGTTACATAGCTTCGTCGGTTTTTTGCATTATTGATCGGACGGTCGGTACGGATCCGGGTAGAACTTTTCAATATTTGACGGTGTAGATGAGATATTTTATTTTTTAAGTATTTAGCATGATCCTACGGATGGGATTCACCTATCAAGTTGTCACTCGGATTGCTGGCGCTGGATCCTAGCTTTCTATTGGTCATTCTGTCTTCTCGCGGATCGAGAGAGTGGTGCGGTTTTTTTTGTTTTTGTTTTTGATGTATAAATTTAAAATATTTAAAAAAAGAAAAAAAATATTTTGTTAAAAAATAAGCTTTTTATTTAATTTTTACCATTCTTTTCCACCCAAGCAAGTACGAAGGAGTACATCCAGGGACGTAGATTTTGTCAGTAAAAATATGCATATCTTTGACAAAAAAAAAAAAGTAAAAATATGCATATCTTATCTAAATACAAATATTTATTATCAAATTTTTAATTTATTTGATTCGACTTGGTCCACCATATAAATTTTTTAATTTATTTAATTTAAATTGATCAATAATATTTTAATTTTAAATTTTAAATTAATTATTTATTTTAATAAATTTATAATTATAAAAATTATACGTGGCATACTAATTAAATTTATAAAAAAAAATGATGCACTCAATTTAAAAATCAAAATATGGTTGTCTGCTCCAAAACAAATAAATTAAAAAAATTAATAATAAGATTAAAATTTAATTGGATGGTTAAATTAAAATATTTTTATTTTTTTGTATTCTATACCGGCGCAAAAACAATTTTACGCTCATCAATAGCCTTGGTAAGTTTATTTGAAGGTTCACTTTATCTTAGAGCATGTTTGATTGACTATAAAGTGAATTATAACTAAAATTTACTTATTTCAACAAAAAAATTCTGAAATTATTAAAAATGAGCCACCTACCCATGCGACTTACGAACCGCATCCAATAGCTTTCTTTCATACCATTTACAAAATATAAAAAATAAAAAATAAAAAAAACTACCGTATCTTAATAAAAAAAACTAACACATCTTAAACAAAAAAAAACAAAGAAAAAGACATGCCTTATTCCATACCATTTACAAAAAAAAAAAAAAAAAACTAGGCATCTAAAAAAATATATTTTAATTTTTTATTTTCTTATATAAAACTAAACAATAAAAGTCATAAACACTATTTTTTTTCTTTCACTTTTTTGAAATCAAACAATTAAATTCAAAAGTAATTTTTATAAAAGTCACTTTTTTGAAAAGTGACTTTTTTTTCACTTTGATCACTTACAGACAACCAAGCATGTCCGAAATAAAACTCCAAGTTTAAGAGAGAAGTTTTACACGTTGAATTTCCGATTTTCATTTTTTTTAAAAAAATATAAATTTTATTCCAACAAAACTCAAATTCAAGAAGTTTCTAGATGCTGGATTGAAAATTTTCAGTTGAAAAAACTCCATTTAAAAAAAAATTAAATTAAATAAAAGAATTTTAAATTCAGCCTAAGAAAATTCAAAATTTCAAGAAAAATTGAACACTGAATTAAAAAAATTTCCATTTAAAAAAATTTATTTAAATAAAAATATTTTTAAAACTTAAGTGGAGATGCGGGGTATCGATCCCCGTACCTCTCGCATGCTAAGCGAGCGCTCTACCATCTGAGCTACATCCCCATATACATAAAAATATCAAAATATACTGATGTTAAATAAAGGGTCAAGATTAAACGCACGAAAATTGAAACGCTGTGTTTTCTTCCTCGGTGCGGTATATAAGGGCCCCGTCGAAATCCCTCCGAAAACTTCGAAGAGAAACCCTAGTGGCCGCTTCTCCCTCCCTCCCTTCGCGCTCTCCTCTTCCTCTTCCTCTTCTCCCTCCGATCGCCTCCACGGTGCACGATGAAGGTAACAATCTCCTCTAAACCTCGAACCCTAGCCTCATGAATCCTCCATTTGCCGAAGCGATTCTCGTGTTCTTTTGATTTCGTTCGTTCTTGGTGGAATTGGTTTGATTTTTGTTGAATTTTGTCGATTTTTTCGTGCTTAATGTGCAGTTTAATATCGCGAATCCGACTACAGGGTGCCAGAAGAAGCTCGAGATCGATGACGACCAGAAACTGTGAGTTTTATTGGATTTTTCTTTTCGTTTCCGAGCTAAATTAGATTCGATCCAAGGGAGCGTTGTATGAATTCTATTGTCTGATGTTTGATATGATCCTCTTCTTTTCTTCTAATTGACCTTTGTTTGAGTTTCCATATATCTTAAAGTAGAATGTGATGGTTGTTGATCTCTAGTTTGCTAATGTATAGTAAACTTGTCAAATTTTTGCATCTCTTTTCATAGTTATTGAGTTGTCCCTGAGCTTCAAAAAGAAGCACTTTAAGTGTTCAAACTACTGCTAACTGTTTCTTACCAACAAATAGGAGCTTTTAATATAATTTTAGCTTAAAAAGGAATTAATATGGACTATTGATATGTTTTTGGAAAAAAAAAATGTAGAATTTCAAGTTGACTAAGTACCTTTAAGCGAGTAAAATATACCATTGTGGGATTCTGGACCTTGTGGATTCATTTGAGATTTCCAGTTGTCAGCTACACCGGCTCGCAAAGCTCTGAGTCCACCAAATGTAGTTATTGCCCTCTTTTAGTTCACCGAATAAGAAGAATTGTCGAATAACCTTAACCTGAACTCATTCTGATTCTCATGGAAGGCAAGACCCGTGTTTGGATTGATGAAGTTGTGATTCAGCAATATATCAAAATTATTAAGAGTAGAAACATTACTCTTGCAGTTCATCGTGAAGACACTGAGAAAATCCAGGAGGCAATCGGGTAGCCATGGGCTTAAGTTCTCAAAAACAAATTCCCTTCGAAATGGTCTAAAGCTACGTATCACGAACACTTTTATAAGCCTCACGTGTCCCTGTCGGACATGCACGTGTCCGTGTCGGACATGTGTCCGATGTAGACACTCCTCGGACGCCCGTTTAATGCTGATCCATAGCGCATACAACTAAAAAAAATATATACCTATTTTTATTTTACTTTTTCTTTGCATATGTAATGCACGATAATAAATATTTTAGCTTTTTGATGAATGCATATATTTTTTTTTTTTGACAATATAAATAAATTATGTATGGTGGAATTTTTTTTTTAAATATATGAACTATCAATGAAAATTTTACTACTTTCATTCGTATGAGAAATATAACAATATTTCACCAAAATTAATATTTTATATATAATAAAAATATATTATTATATTAATAATATTATATTTTATTGGCGGTGTTAATGCCGTGTCCGTGTCCTAATTTTTTTTAAGTTGCCGAGTCGCGGTGTTCAAGCCGTGTTGTGTCCCGTATCAGTGTCCGTGACGCCTAGGTTTGAAGTATTGTTTAATAAAAGACCCAAAAGCTAGCCTACAACTAGATGGTGCATCTCCAACATTATTCTAGTTTATACCGAACTACAATACATCAATCCAAACGTCCCTTAATGTAGCAAGTAGTGACTGAGCGAGTCCATTGTATTTGGTCTTTTGTTGAATTAATTAGAGCTAGAAGACTGATTTGACAGCACATAATTGCATCAGTATGAAATTCAAGTGTCTCTTCATGCTTTTGCAATAGATTCAGTTTATTTGTCACATTTTTTGTCTTCTTGATTGAAGTATAATTGCTTTGTCTGAAGGTATTTTAAGAAACATAGCTGTAAGGGTTCATGATCTAATTTGAGAATCCAACTATTTGTTGGACATTCTTACTCTGGAATTTTTTTTTTTCTAAGTAAACTAGAATCCACTTCCTATTGATTAGTTTTCTTTTCTTCCACTTATGTTAAGAAGCTTACTCAATGAATCTGTGACATTTGCAGTCGCGCCTTCTTCGACAAAAGGATCTCTCAGGAGGTCAGTGGGGATGCTCTTGGTGAGGTAAGCATGAGCACAACTTATTTTCCGAAAACTATTTATTCGATATTTTTCCATGAGGGCATTGATTTATTATTTTTTTTCTTTTTCTAACAGGAGTTCAAGGGCTATGTTTTCAAAATCATGGGAGGCTGTGACAAGCAGGGCTTTCCAATGAAGCAGGGTGTCCTTACCCCTGGACGTGTCCGCTTGTTGCTTCATAGAGGTAACCTTGTGTGCTGCTATTTACCTTTCTACACTTGATATCCTGTTATCCTCTTTGGATGGGCATAAGGCAGCTTTGCTACGACGTCATTTTACAATTTCTCTCTCTTATGAAGATGTCTATTTGTCTCTTGAACTCTTTTCTCTTACCAATTAATTCTTTAATCTGTCGTAGATCACCATTGGCATTCTTTTGTGTCAAGTAGATATGCACTCGACATAATCTTACATGTATATATCATCACTTTTCCTGACGCGGACAATTAAGATCTAACAAGAATTCATAAGTCTGCAACATTCAAATGAAAACAGTTAAAATTAATGGATAAGAACTAAAGTAATAAAGACTTTATTTTGCCGGAATGGATGAATTTGGCATGTTCTTGTAATGTCACCAGTTAACAACGAAAGAGTTCACCGACCAATATGTTTTTATAATTCACATGAGGTCTATAGAAGCTAACTTTAATGCATTTTTATGGAAGAGATTTCCCGTATATGTTCCTTTCTCATCTTCTTCAATCTGTCATTCCTTCCCAGGAACTCCTTGCTTCCGTGGGTACGGGAGGCGTAACGGAGAACGGAGGAGGAAGTCCGTCCGTGGGTGTATCGTCAGCCCCGACCTCTCTGTTCTGAACTTGGTTATTGTCAAGAAAGGGGAGAATGATCTCCCTGGCCTGACTGACATCGAGAAACCCAGAATGAGGGGACCCAAAAGGGCTTCTAAGATCCGGAAGCTGTTCAACCTCTCCAAGGAGGATGATGTCCGTAAATATGTTAATACATACCGCCGCACCTTTACCACCAAATCAGGTTTTTTTCTTTTTTTGTGCAAATTTATGATTCTATCTGGATTTAGGGCCTTTATATTTACATCCCTTCAAAAATTAGCTATTTTGTATTTTATACATGCCCCTCGAAATTGCGGTTTTTTACAAACATACCATTATCTAAAGTTAGGTTGTCATCCAATTGGTGGGGAAAGGTTTTCGAAGGGCTTATATGAAAACTCGTATTCTGCAGGTATACATAGGGAAATATCTCTTTGTTAGTTGGTCATTTCAAGTAGGCTGCTTTGTGATCCTTTTGGGCTGCAACAATGGATAATATATTTTGTTTTTTTGCACAAGTTTTCGACTTATTATTTCTGCTTATTAACTCCGATATTGAAGTGCTTTATATTTGTGTACTATTTTTTCATTTTGCTTAGCTTATTTTTCTCATTCCTCGTTGTTTTTGCCAATCTGCAGGGAAGAAGTGTAGCAAGGCGCCGAAGATCCAGAGGCTGGTGACGCCGCTGACGCTGCAGAGGAAGAGGGCTCGTATTGCGGACAAGAAGAAAAGGATCGCCAAGGCCAAGGCGGAGGCCGCCGAGTACCAGAAGCTCCTCGCCACCCGCCTCAAGGAACAGCGTGAGCGCCGCAGCGAAAGCCTCGCCAAGCGGCGGTCCAAGCTCTCCGTCGCCGCGTCCAAGGCATCGCCCGCCGCCGCTTGAAACCTTAGGTCCTGCCCTCCACCCCACCCTCTCTCTCTCTTTCTCTCTCTCTCTCTCGATTTTTCATTGATGAGACTGACTTTTGGACCGACTGGTTATTGACTGTTGGAGTTCTCAAGGCTTTTTCACAAGGGGTTTCACTCGGGTCGGCATTGATGATGATTTTTTTGTTGATTTGTATTGAGTTCAAATATTTCTGTTTCTTCGCGAAATGTGTTAATTATCAGCTAGATGCAGTTTCATGCACCATGAGTTTCAAAAGGATTTTACCGTAGTTTTATGCAAGATTGACTAGTATTAAATTAAGGGTGTGTTTGGTTCCACGTAAAACGGTAGAAAAAAAATTTTCGGTGGAAAAAAAATTTTACGTTGTTTGTGTTTGGTTTGTAGGAAAAGAAAATTAATTTTTTGCAACGGTTTTTTGGTTAAAAGAAAAAAAAAATTATTTAATATATTTTTTATTATATATATTATTAATATATAATAATTATTATATATTTTCTCTAATTATATATATTATATATTATTAATATATAATAATTATTATTATTATGCTATATATGAAAAATTATTATATATATATATATTTTTTTCTATTATATATATTATATATTATTAATATATAATAATTATCAGAATATATTTAATTATTATAATTTATACTTATAAACAAGATATATTTAAAATATATTATATAATAAATATATAATATAATATAATATGTAATAATAATATATATTTAATATTATAAAATAAATTATTATATATTTATAAATAAAATATATATAGGTGAGCTCATCTCGGTCCACTAGCTCTTACCGGAGCTCGTGGACCCCGATGCAAGGAAAAGCATGAGCCGCAATTTTTCATGGTGAATTTTCGTTTTCTGCTGAATCTCCACAGAAAATGAAAAAGCAAGCTTTTCCACAGAATCTGTAAAATAGTTTTTTTCGTAAATTTTTTTTACTTCAAACCAAGCGCTAGAAAAATAATTTTCAACTGAAAAAATTTTTTCTGACCATTTTATGGGGAACCAAACGCCCCTAAGCGCATATGTATTTTGCCTAACACAGTAAGCTGGCTGTTTAGTCCAAGAGACTTTCTTTTAGGCTTTTTGCAGCTTCTGGAGCACTTGGAAAAAAGAGGGTTTTGGAAGGATTTTGTTCTAGAATATACGAGCTATTTTCTCATAGAAATTCTTTGGCTAGCTTTTTGGTGCAGCACAAGCTACAAATTGGAGATAAGCTTTTATTTTTTGCGAGGCACGTATAATCTATTTAGATTCACGTGATTGTGAATTTGTGATAGGTCAAAGTTAGAGAGAGTTGAATGAGTTAGTATATGCCATTTCCAAACAAATAGGTCCTACTTTTGGTCAATTTTTCTTTTTTATATTTAATTGACACTTCTGAATATTTTGATTCAAATTATTTCTCTAAATCGAACTAAAAAATTTGTTCAAATTGACTATACGTTAGCAAAAGACCAGTAGCAGATCACAACAAATTGCAAATTCTTTTACCAAAACATTAATAGTTAAATTTTAACACTACGGCCTATTTGACTGGCCGTACCCACGCAAGTGGGTATCTGAGATTTCAAATTCTAAGTATAGTTGTCTTATATTTTTAACTAAGGTTTTTTTTGATTATCATGTCACTTTTTTTAAAAAAATTTCTATTTGGTTGATAAAAAAAAATAAAATGCTAGAGAGTCGATCAAAATAAAATTGTCGGACTCCTTTCCCCCAAGCTGCCAACACCTAAAAAAGTCTCTGCACCTTTTTATCTTCAGCTTCTCCACAATGCTGCAGCTTTTAAACAAAAGCCAAGCATCTCAAAAAGCATTTCTCAAAATAGAAAAGCTATTTCAAAATCCAGCCAAATGTTGAGACGAATGGTCATTCGCCGTTCACAAGATTTTAAGATACAAACGATGGATGGCAGATAAAACAGTCTTATATTGGACCATCAAGACAAATATTTTCCAACCGTATTTAATACAAAAGACATCTAAAGTTTCCTCTTTAAATCTCAACTCACACCCGTTAGCAGTGCTATAAAGATTCAACCGAGATCCACAAGATGTAAAATTGAATACAGAAACAATCTCCACAGCAAGCTTTAAAAAAAAAAAAAAAAAAAAAAAAAAAAAAAAAAAAAAAAAAAAAAGGGAAAAGAGAAAGAAACTTACAAACTTTTGCAGCAGGCCTTGCTCTTCGGTATCTCCTGCGCTGGCCCCGGCACGATAATCTTCTTCCCCGAGATCGGCGCGCTCCCATTACCGTTACTCTGCGAATCAGAGGCAAGGTTCTTCTTATTGACGATATTGAATATCTCAGTTAGAACGGTTTGGAAAGCGCTCTCGATGTTGGTGGCTTCGAGCGCCGATGTCTCGAGGAAGAAGAGGTTCTCCTTTTCGGCGAACTCTCTGGCGTCCTCGGTTGGCACGGTCCGCTGGTCGACGAGGTCGGTCTTGTTGCCCACCAGCATGATGACGATGTTCTTGTCGGCGTGCGCCCGCAGCTCGTCCAGCCACCGCGGTATGTGGTCGAAGGTCTGCCGCCTGGTTATGTCGTAGACCAGCAGAGCCCCCACCGCGCCGCGGTAGTATGCGCTCGTCACCGCCCTGTACCTGTTACGTAAAACATTGAACACAGTTTAATGTAGATACAGCAAAAATTCGGCATGCGAATTATCAAGTGGTAGTTTTGAATAGTAAGAAATATTTGGAAACCTAGAGAGAGAATAACATATGGGATTCATATGATGCGGCAGGAAAATTAGGCATAAATATTAAGCCATTTATATAGGTAGGAAAGTTTTACAAGTGTTGCTATTAGTCGATTATGTGTTGCATACTTGCATGCATAAAACATATTTATACATTTCAAAAGGGAAAAAAAAAAACAAATGGAGAAAATTACTCATTTATAAATTCGTCCGCGAATGATTCGGGAATTATTCGTGATTTTACTAAGAGAGACATCGAAAGCGAAGGTATTCGCTTACTGAGATTGCACTTACAAAATAGTCAAAGAAGATATGGATTTCATAACTATTAACATCTTTAAGAAGATACTGACTTCTAATCATTTCAATCTTCCTCAGTTGTTTCTCTCCTACATAGATTATCACAAAACAAACACATGCTAAAACAGGAAACAACCAACATTTTAACAACAATTCATCAATAAAATGGTAGATTCAGCAGTTAAAATTGGTTTCAACACCACGAAAGAGTACGCAAATGGATTAAACAGATCCAACCAAATGCTACACTTGCCACTACAATGCTAAAAAGTATAATCTGTTATACAGTGCAAAGGTTTAACATGAAAGCATCCGGAAATCAATATATCCTAGTAAAACATAACAACAGAGAAAAATCTAGCAAAGCAAATCACACAAGCATCAAAATAATCTGGAAACAAAAATCTAACCGTAAGATCTAAATCTACAGGACATTACTGCAAAATCCAAGTAGAATGGGATCAGATTTGATAAAGAAGAAAAGGGTTTAGCAACTCTCTTGAAGTATTTAGAGGCGTACTGAACAGAAAAAAAAAAAAAAAGAGGAGAAAATCTAGCGAAATAGCATCAAAACAAGCTAGGATTAGTGATCTGAAGCTCAAGTCGAGATCTAGAGGCCATTACTATCAAATCCGAGAAGAAGGGTAAGGAATGGGATCAAGAAGATAAGGGATTAATACAAGACGAGGAAAAACCTAGCAAAACACTGATCCGAAGCTAGACGCAAAATCAACTCGCCATTGCTACAAAATCCGAGTAGAATGGGAACGGATCGAGAAGAGAAGAGAAGGATTTAACACTTCTCTTGTGGTGCGGTGTCCAAAATAGAACTTGAAATAGCATAAAAAGATACTACGCATACCGATCTGAACCTACTAAACTAGAAATCAACAAGTGATTACTATCAAACCCGAGCAGATAGAAGCCTAACAAACAGACAAAGCAGAGGAAAACCTAGCAAAACTACATTAGAGTAAGCTATGAACACCGATCTGAAGAAAAACGTCGAAATCTACAAATGATTACTAGCAAATCCAAGACGAAAGGATCGGATCAAAAATGCAGAGGAAAACCTAAGAAAACCTGGTAAAATAGCATCAGAAACACTGATCTGAAGCTAAACTCGAAATCTACAAGCAATGAATACCAAATCCGAGCAGCTAGAACACTAGTAAACATGAAAAACAAAGAAAAAAAAAATAGCAAAAATTTCATCAAAAACACTGATCTGAAGCCAAACATTGAAGTCTACAAGTGATTACTAGCACCAAATCGGAGACGAACGGGAACGGATCTGATTCGAGAGGAGCAGGGGCTAATCGGGTACCTCTCTTGTCCCGCGGTGTCCCAGATCTGGGCCTTGACGCTCTTGTGGTCGATGACGAGGGTCCGCGTCTGGAACTCGACCCCGATCGTAGCCTTGGAGTCGAGGGCGAACTCGTTCCGCGCGAACCGCGCCAGGATCTGCGACTTCCCCACCGCCGAGTCCCCGATGAGCACCACCTTGAACACGTAGTCGACTCTGTCCCCCATGGCCTCGCCGAAGAGGTCGAGATCGAGGAGGAAGAGGTCGAGATCGAGGAGGAGGAGGAGGAGGAGGGAGGAGGTGAGGGGATCCTCCGCTAGGGCAAATCGCGAGGTAGGAGAAAGAGTGAGGAGTCGGTGGTGAGCGGAGTAAGGTGGTGTGTGGGAGGAGTGAAAGAGTACGAAGCGACGTTGGTCGGGGGTTTTTATAGCATATAGAAAGGCGAAAATGCGCTGTTAACCCCTCAACTATAGATCATTTTGATACGACCCCTCAACTTTAAACTTTTTTTTTTTTTGATGAAAACGTACAAAATTTATTTGAACTGTAACCCATATTAATATAGTTATCAAATCTTTCAAATTTTTAATTTTACTATCTAATATTTTAATTTGTTTGCTTTGAGTTAGTTAACGACACTTTGACCTTATCGTTTATCTATACAGATTTAATTAGTATACTTTATATAACTATCAGAAATATAAATTTATAAAAATAATTAATCAGCTTAAATTTGAAAGTTAAAATACGTTGACCGACTAAAATCAGATAAATTGAAAGGTTGGACAGTAAAATTAAAATTTTAAAAGGTTGAATAGCCAAATTAGAAGGATCTACCGTTTAAATAAGTTTTATATATTTTACCAATTTAAAATTTTCAAAATTTTATCGAATTTATTGATGCTTTATCAAATTTACCAATCTTAATCATCTTAAAGTAAATAAACATAAATGATTAATGATTAACGACTAATAAAAATAGAAATTCTAGTTAAGCTTTTAACTAAAATAACTAAAATAACTCAATTTCAAAATAAAAAAGTTTAAGAGATGTCTGGTTAAAAAGAAAATTAAATTAAGGGGGGAATCTCAAAAATCATAGAGGGTGTTCGTAAAATTTTATCTTTAATTTGTTTAAAATTTAACTCATTCAAAATACGCAAATTTGATGATCAAATTTAGGGAGTTGGTTTGAAATAACCTGTTGTTGAGGGGGTCCTCCATAAGAGCGGCGGCGCCTTCGTGCGTCCTCTTTTCGGTGCGTCCTCGTTTCTGACTGACGTGTGGGGCCCATCGATATGGTATAACGGTCGGGTACAGCGGCCGTGGAATCTAACGGTGGGGGCCGCGCGCTTGTGCGCGGGGGCCACGTGTCACGCTCTGGGCTAACCTACGATGTGACCGTTGAGATAACCTGCTATTGTGCGGTACACAAAGGACGGCTTACAAAGGAGCAGTACAGGATCGATAAAATATTGCCTAAACCTGGTGTATCCTCATGCCTTGTACACCGCATCTAAAAGCCTAGGTGTTGAGATATTTGTGTACGCCCGGTGCAGGCAAGAATTTCGGGTAAAGTGTCTCTGCTTGTCCCTTTCCTCTTAACAGTTGATCAGGTCAAAAGTAGTTCTCTCCTTTGTCGGAAAATTAATCCGCGGTGCAGGGCGTTGGAGCGAACTATTACCTGCACCTGGTGCACCACATCATCTGTAAACCACCATCACATGTTCGCTTCACACAATGCTAGGCTAGCAAATCAGCAAGCCGGGTCCGGTCCACTCGCGTGGGCCCGATATTTGGCTCAGTCGGACCCTGGCTCGATATTTCATTTTCGTACGGTATAGTTAAAGTGTATTAATTTAGTACTTTATAATTTTACACTTTTTTATTTTAATACACTATGATTTAAAGTGTATAAAGTTAGCTCATATAGTTTCGCACTTTCTTATTTTAATATTCTGTGGTTTAAAGTATATCAAGTTAGTACTCCGTGATTTTTTTTTTCTTTTTATTATTTATTTCACTAGTTTTTTCGTTAAATCAGTGACAAAGTTAAAATTAAAGAATACTAAAATAAATATTCGATAAATTTATGTAGGGTATCTGAAATTTTTTGTATATAATTTAACAAAATATTAACGGAGAAAAAAAAATCAGTGAAAAAGTTAAAACTAAAAGGAACTAAAGTAAATATTTTAAAAAACTAAGTAAGGTATCTGAAATGTTTTGTATATAATTTAACGAAATATTAACAGAAAAGCCGATAAAAGGAGAAAAATAAAATTACATAATATTAAATTAATGCACTTTAAATCATATAGTATTAAAGTGAAAAAGTATGAAATCACAGTAGGTGGTATTTGAAGTTTTTCCTTTTATTTTTTTATCTCCATTTGTCCTCCCATTCATGGCGTCGGGACAAGAGTGAATGTTTTATCGATCAGCACTTCTACTGGCGACCACTCCACCCATGGTATCAGTCCCACCCGGTGAGCTCACCCCCTCCATCCACCATGCCCCCACCTCCCCCTACTCCTCCTCGAACCACGCCCCCACCACCACCACCCTCGCACCGCGGAGCACCACACCCTCCTCCATCACCGACCGTCCATCCCTCATCCGACGCCTCTCGCGCTCCGGCGACCACCACGGCGCCCTCGCCCTCTTCCGCGACCACCGCCGCCGCATCAAACCCTGCGACCGCTCCATCTCCGTCGTCCTTCGCAGCTGCGCGGCGCTCCGCGCCGTCCGATCGGGCGAGGAGGCGCACGCCTTCGCGCTCCGGCACAGCGCCTTCGGTGTGATAACACGCCGCACGGTAACCTCCCTCGTCTCCTTCTACGCCCACTGCGGCCTCCTCTCGCATGCGCGGAACCTGTTCGATAAAATGCCTCATAGAGATGTTGTAGCGTGGACCGCCATGTTAATGGCGTATTCCGATAAATATGACCAAATTGACGAAACGGGCTTGCTGTTTATTGAGATGTTGTGCAGTGGCGTTGATCCCAATCCCCACACTCTCACCGTTATGCTGCGTTCGGCGACGCTTCGATTCGGGAAGCAGTTACATTGCTATGTAATGAAGAGGAGTTGGGGCTCTGATCTGTTTATCGGGAGCTCGTTGATCGATATTTATGCTCAAAATGCGATTTTGGATGATGCCCATTTGGTTTTTAGTACAATCGAGCACAAAGATGTCGTTTGTTTCAATTGCTTGATATCGGGTTATAGCCGGATTGGGTCGTTGGACGCGCTCTTCTATCTGTTCGATGAAATGCGTGTATCGGGATTTGAACCGAATCAGTCTACATTAGTGTCATTTCTCAATGGATGTGCGACTTCCGGATTTATAGGTCCTTCGATGCAATTCCATGCTCAAGCAGTCGTAAGGGGATTCGTCTCTGACGAAATGGTTCAAGGCGTTATCGTCGACATGTACGCAAAATGTGGTGATCTTAATGCAGCTCGCCTCACCTTTGATAGAATAAGTAGTGCAACGAACACCGTCATTTGGAATTCGATGATCTGTGGGTACGGAAAGCATGGGCGAACAAATGAAGCTCTTCGAATCTTTGAATCAATGGATTTTGCTAGGGTTCGACCAGATTACATCACATTCATATGCCTCTTGTCGGCTTGTAGCCACTCGGGTTTGATTGAAGAAGGTTGGAGACTATTCAACTTGATGATTGAAGTCCATAAGATAGCTCCTAGAAGCGAGCATTTATGTTGCATGGTTGATCTATTGGGTCGAGCCGGGTTGGTTTTTGAGGCTTTTGAGTTCATGCACAAGTTTAAGTGCGAGCCAACTCCTTCAATGTGGGGGGCTTTGTTAAGTGCTTCTAGGGCATGCGGCAATGTCGAGATCGCAGAAATTGCTTCTGAGAAGCTATTTGAGTTGGAGAGGGAATGCTCGGCGTCTTACATAGTAATGTCGAGTATCTACGCGGGAAATGGACGGTGGGATGAAGCTGATGAAGTTAGGGAGTTGATGGATGATAAGATGGTGAGAAAAGAGGCAGGGTGTAGTTTGATTGAAGTTGGTGGTATTGTGCATAAATTTAGGGCAGGAGAGAATATAGGGGATGATAAGTTAGAGGTGTATATGATGTGCCATAAGTTGAATTTGTGTATATCTGATCAGTTTGATCCTGATTTTGCTTGTGATTTAAAAAGCTTTAGTGCGTAAAGTGTGAGAGCTTGTGTGATTGGGCTGGAGCTTTTGCAGATGATCTATTCGAGTAAAACTGTTCAAAGAAGCACCGTAAATATTTGTGTTTGTAAAAATCTTCCTCAGTAGTTTCAAGGATGAGTATGTTGTGAATCATAGCTGAAGAAGATTTACTTGTACAAGTATATTGAAGTCCCAAAAGAAGGTGGTAGTGATTGGCACTTCTCTTCTCTCTATTTGTGGCTCTCTAGAGTCACCTAAATTTACAGAGGTTTTAGGAAATATATCACAGAGTTTTCAAGCTCCAAAAAGGTGAATTCTAAGGGACAAATCCATAGGTACATAGCATAACAGAAAATATAACTACTGTACTGTTTTCATCAGAACCAGACGCAACACCAGAAACCGGGTGCTCGGTATTCCGAATGCGCCCAGAATTGAGAGAGAAACTGTCTAATCATTCGTTTTATAGCCGTTGAAGATTACGGCTTGTGTCAGAAACCATCGGCAGAGCCGTCTAAACCAGCCGCCTGCTTTTCGCTGGTTCGCTTTATGACAACCAAATACTCGGTTTCAAACCGTGCACTCATTTTTCCTCTGGCAGTAACTAGGTCTCCAGAACAGGCGGGCTCTCCGAACTGGGCGCCCTGCGTCCATTGTGAAACCGGGCGCCTGCTTTACCTCAGGCAGAAACATTCGGGATAGAATCGGGTGCGCCTTCATAATTGGGTGCCCAAATTCTATTTCATAGCTGCTGCTGTCAAATAGGAAACAGGACGTGCCTCAAGAAGCCTGGTGCCCGGCTTTGCGGCCGAAAATGGAACTCGTGGAGGAGCACCGAGTCTGCTAGACTAACACTTCGAAGGCCAGGAAGAGCTTCTGGACATTTGACATACTGGGAATGACTCGCAAGAAGATCCAGGGCTAGTTCGAAGTTATAGGGCATGAGAGCAGATGGCTTCGACTAGGGCGGTGTAAAGAGAACCCTATCAAAAGACAATAGTATGAAGTAAGGTGAGAACTCAATGATAAGAAGCTGATAATACTCTTTTTTTCAATGACCACATCAATACCTCATGAAAGAAAAACTGTCTACATGCTTCAGATCCATAAGCAACCTATAAGCAGGGAATAATCTAACTAAACGAATAATCATTTTACGACAAGTACTAAAAAAATATATCAATGAAAAGATATTACCTTCATGTGTAGTAGTAGAGTACAACGATCCGCTCTGGTTGTTACGACAGATAAGAGATGCATGTAGCAGAAGTATCAAAGCCACCTTTTCAATTTAGAGCAGCATTTTCAAAATATTAGTGGAACTAAACTTGCATACCAAAACTAATAGATGAAACAAAGTACCAAACAATATATAGCAAGTTACCTTGAAACCATTATCTCGAAAACGAAGCTCTTATGAGGTCTTGCTTATTGTAGCAATAACAATCCAATCACATCAAGTAATGGGTGTATTTTCCTTTGTATCAAAATTAGCTCCTTTTGAAATCTTCTCCGATAGTTCGGAAGCAAGGGAATATCTATTGTTCTCATAGCATCCATTGACAAATGCAATATAAGTTACGCGGTCAACAACACAATCTTCACTCAACAATTTATTAATGAACAAGTATGCTATCTCGACTTTTCCTTCGCAACTTAACTTTCTAACAAGTATATTACTGGTGCGAGCTTTTTGCTTCTTCTCTAGCTTCTGCAACATAGACATAGCAGCGCTCGCCTTCTCTCTCTTGCAATACTCGAACGCTAGTGTAATTCGAGTCACTTCACATGGAACTAAACCCTTATCTAGCATGCCCTCGTAGAAAGCTCGTGCCTCCTCAAGTCTTGACTCTTTGCAAAGCCCACTTATAAGAGCACCGTATGTTACAGCATCAGCAACACATCCATCTTTCATCATCTTCTCGAAGACCCTCAAAGCCGAACTCGATCTCCCAATTTTACAGTATCCCCCTATCATTGACGTATATGTTTGTTTTGTCAGTGCTAACTCCATTTTAAGACACTTCTCCAATAATTTCTCACACTCCTCCATTTTCTTCTGCCTACTATATGCAGTAATTAGAGTGGTATACGTCTTGACGTCAGGGTCGCAACCGGATTGCGACATTTGATCAAATAATTGCAGGGCATGTGACATTTGACCCTTTTTACAATGCTCACTAATGAGTGTAGTATAAGTAAATTTATCAAGTCGCAAACCTTCTATTGAGCACATTTGAAGCAACCTGTAAGCTTTATCAACCCTTCCTTTCTTGCACAACCCATTAATCAGTACATTATATGTACAAACATTAGGGAGAAAGCCTTCTCTTTTCATAATTTCGAGCAACGCAAACGCCCGGTCCAAATTTCCCTCTTTACAATGCCCGTCAATAAGAGTAGTGTAAGTGTGCGTATTCGGGACCAACCCTTGTTCACGCATCCTCGCCAGCAACATCTCAGCTCGAGAAACCTTACCCTCCCTACAATACCCTCCGATCATAGCAGTGTAGGTATTAACGTTCGGCTTATAAGAATCGCTTCTCACGAGCTTCAGAAAAAGCCTAAAAGCCCTTTCCGTCCATCCGATCTTACATAATCCACCGATCAATGTGGTATGCGTATAAACATTCGGCTTTATCCCTCGTTCGACCATTTCCTCGAGCACCTGGAACGCTTGCTTCACACTGCCCTTCTTGCACAATCCATCGATAAGAGCGGTGTAATTAATCACATTCGGTGACAAACCCATATCACACATCTTCCTAAAAACACTGACCGCTTTATTAAACAAACCCTTCTTGGCAAACACATTCAGCATCAAAGTGCACGTCGAATTGTCGATGCAAAAGCCTCTCTCTTCCATCGCCTTAAACAACTTCTCAATCTCATCCGTGCGGCCTCCTCTACAATAACCGGAGATCATAGTCTTAAAACCACACGAATCGGGATAGACTCCATTAAGAGACATTTCGTCGAACAGCTTCCGAGCATACCCTACATCATCCAATTCAACAGCAACCCTAAGAACGCAATTCATGGTGTGGACACTAAATGGTAAGCCATTGCTCCTCATCTCGAAAACCATCTCTACGGCCTCCTGCAACCTCCCGATCTCCGAGAAGCTCTTCGCCATGCACCTCATCACCTCCTGGGCCTTCTCCAAATTGCCCCTGTTGGTCAAACAAATCGCGGTGGTGATGTAGAACCTCATCAAATACCTAAACTGGGGGGAGAATTCGCCCAGTGGAAGAAGCTCATGGCCATCGCTGACCTTCGTTCTCAGACGAGGAGAGAGGCGACGGAAACCGCTTCTTCGGGGGTCACATTGGTTTGGAGGGATCGAAGGCGCTCGGTCGCCGTCCTCGTAGGCGTCGGAGATGAGGCGACACATCTTGTGGAGGCGGAAGAGGAGGGGAATGGGGATTGGAAATGGTTGGGTCGGGGAATTGGGAGGTGGGGTTTGGAGAGGAGGGGAGGAGAGGGTTGTGCGATGGGGAAGGTGGGATCGTTGAGGAGCGGAGGAGAAGGTGTAGGGTGATAATGGCGATGTGGCAGGAGAGAGAGGGAGGAGGAAGGGAGAGGAGGGGAGGCAGCGGAGGAGGGCCGCGCCGCCGCGGCGCGGCGGCGGCGGCATCGTCGGCGGCGGAGTATTCCGGCGGGGAGAAGGAGATGGGAAATGGGAATGGGAGAGAGAGAGAAGAGAGAGAGAGAGAGGGGGGGGGGGGGTGGGGGGGAAGGTTTTACTCTTATTTTTTGTATAGCAAATAAAATTTGAATTAATTTGATTTTTTTTCTTTTAATAAAATATAAAATATAATATAAAGGCTTAAATTGAATTTGGGATTCAAATCGTATTGAACTGTGATCTTAATGGATACTGTTTTTTGGCATTGGCATTAAAAATGTAATTTTGGACTGTTAAGTACTTTTATATTTGAATTCACGAGATTCAAATTACAAGAAACTCCAATTTACCAAAACTGTTGTAAAATTTGTCTAAATTATTTGAAACGATAATAAATTATATTATTTGATAATGAATTTCCACACTAGAGAATTAATAAAAAATTTTAAATATCATTCCGTGATTTCATATTTTTCACTTTAGTATCATATAGTTTAAAGTGTATCAATTTAGTATTTTATAATTTTATTTTTCTCTTTTCATCACCTTCCGTTAACTTTTCGTTAAATCATGTATAAAAAATTTCAGATCCTTCATCTATAATTTATCGAATATTCACTTTAGTACTTTTTAATTTTATCTTTATGACTTATTTAATGAAAAAAATTGGTAGAGAAAATAACCAAAAGAGAAAAATATAATAACAGAGTACGAAATTGATACACTTTAAATTACATAATATTAAAGTGAGAAAGTACGAAATCACAGGAATGATATATATATTTTTTTTATTTTTTATTTTAAATGTAACGAACCATGGAACTATGCAAGCCTCAAATCAGAACTCAATATATCATGCATAAATATATATTACTTATATCAAAAAAGATTTCTTACTGGTTTAGAAAGCTAGTTGTCGAGTTTTAAAATATGATGGTTACTTTAAATAAAATTAGTCAAAGTTTAGGAACGCTGTGTTTTATCTTGTACCAATACTCTTTTAAAGATCTAATACAAAAATTAACAATATGTGTGACTCACATTTGCTTCTGCTTTTACTGATAAAAATTCATTTGACAATCAAATTTTTTTGCTGCCCAACGAAGCTAATATAATAATGCTTCTCCTAATAGCACTAATTAGAAATTAAATACGGAAACGTGTGATTAACCCAAACTAATAAATATCTGGTTATATGAAAAATAACCAATCGTTAACTACGAGTAGAGCACAACATTTTGTGAAAGGAAACAAGATTGCTAATTATAATAGTTTGTAGACTAAAAAAAAGGAGACAAGATTTAGATCAAGAGACTGAAAATACCATGAAAAAGTGGAAAAAGAGAACTGGAAAAAAAAAATCCAGATAAAGGAAAAACGAAGTTAACGAATCATATCAACCATAGCATGCGTCGATTTTCAATCACAGCTTCATAAAACAACAAGAAAAAGTAAGCCCTTTAGTAGCAACAAAGGGCTATAATCTTCGATTCAGCTCTGAAAAAGCAAAAGATAATCGGAACATATATATATATATATAAAACATAGAGTGGATTCAAAACAAAATTCACAAAAAATACAGTAATTAAACTATACAAACACGTCACGAGGAAGACATCTAGTTAGACAACACGATATTACAACAGACGCAAAAGCAAAGAACTCCAAAATTTGCTTATTTCTACAACTCCACACCTAATCACATTTTGAGCTTTTTTAAAAATCCAAATTTAGAAAAAGCAAAACTCTAAGAGCTACAGTAAACAACGGAAGAACCACAACACAGCATCACTTCCTTGGCAGGATTAGTGCAAAGATGCGCTTACAATACGGGCTGGTTCGGAGCATTGGCGCGTGTGGAAGGATGGCCTCGATCAGTGCAGCATGAAGAGAACCCTGTGAAAGAAAAAAGGATAAATGTTTCGTTCATACTAAAACCATATTATTTGAAAAGTTTCGAAGGAAACTCCAATGGAGAATCGGACTTAATGATGATGTTACATGCTTAATAATACTTCAGCATCAAATCAAACTCAAACAACACGGAATGCGATTGTAAACACTTTAGTTGGTCTTCTTGCACCAACTGAGGAAAAAGTTGGTGCTTTTTTGAGATTCTAACCAGGAAAGAAATTACGAAGAGAGGTAAAAAAATAACTCAAAAAAAAAAAAAACTCAAAATATAATATGCTCTTACATACTGGAGTTTTCTGTTGATATTTTACCTTGGTATTCTGAATAGCACAGTATATTACATAGTTGGCGAAAGGGTCTTGAAGTAGTCGATCAAAGTTAGATACAGAGAGTAGCTCGAATATTATAGTTGCCCTGTCATCATCTCCGAAAACTGTAAGGCATTTCTCCACCACATTACTGCTGAATTTTTGCGTCGAGAGCAGGACATATTTTCCTTCGAATTGAGATTTCAAGTTCACAATTACCCTTGGGATTTCCAAGTCCATGACACATTGAACAGCATAGTTTCTGGGAAGAAAAAGAGAATTAGCGAGTCTAGGTCCATTGAATGGCGACGAGAACTTAATTATCATATTAATATTTAAAGGAAAAAATAGAGCCAGTAGTTAGTTTTGATCGGAATTTATTCCAGCAAACATAATTATAGAATTTAAATACTGAATAATAAAGGGAATTCAGCATACAACTAAGAAAAGCCTACTGTCACTATCATGTAGATTTAATTTGAAGTTTTGTAAAAACATCCTTAATAAACCATTTGAGGCAACATAGAATTAAAAGGTGAACCGGAAAATCATTAACATCAGAGAAATTCATAGCTGTGCCTCGAGCACATGAAATTTCACAGAGAAACCACAAACCACTCAGATACGGCTTAGTGGAATCCAAAAAATAACTTAAGGATCAAAAACATCAATAAGTAGACCAACTCTGGAAGTAACGCAAATTGCAACATTATGAAAATATTCGACTCACAAAACTGATATATGTTTACATACTAAATGAGAAATGCATCACTATTAATCTTTCATTCACAGTATTAATTTAGTATAGGTTAAAATGGGAATTAGTGCAAAGATGGCCAAGAATTTTCAAGAACATGACAATGGAGCAAAGTAAAGGCAATAATAACAAATAGAAACAGTGAGCAATTGCATCAGAAAATTCAAATGATGCTTTATTTGAGAGGTGCTAATATTTTACCGAGTCAATTCCATCATTTACATAAAAATGTAACAATCAATAAGAGCTCATGAATGTTGTAATAGATGGAAACTTTGATGTTCTTTTGTGTTTAACTGCAATACATGCTTTGCGAAGGCATATACCTGTAACTTTGGAGGTTTCAAAGGTGGACATAATAGAATATAGAAAATTAGCTAATTATCTTTAGAAAAACATCGGCTATAATGTTGAGCATCTATAACCATATTGAAATTGTATCATCTGGTTATAAAATATAAATATGGTCCCATCACATAACTATTTAATGTTAGCTGGTTTTGAATAGCTGCATCATGGATAGTTGGCACATGCATGGTGCAAAGGTCATGGCGCCTATTTGGTTTGCTTTTAGAATAGCTTCTCTACTCCAAAAAATAGCAGCCAAACAACAGAAAACAAAACTTCTGGAGCATTTGCTGTGGGCAAGAAGCTATACTTCAAACTCCAAAAGCAAAAGCTCCAGCTTTGAAGCTTCAGCATCAGCTGCAGGGAAAACTGTTGAAGTCTACGCAATGCAGAAGTTCAAACCAAGACAAACAGGCCCTTAAGAAGATAAGTTTCAAATGATTGGCAGTGCAATTCTTAGCTAAATTAAAATAACTAGTTCGGAAAATAAATAAACCAAAACAGACTTCAAAAGAACATAAAAACAGGGTTTCTTTCCTGCCCTGTTAGTTGCGCAGAACCTCTAGAGAAAGCAACATCAAAGTTAGACCGAGTAACTAAAGCAAATATAGGTGGCCCAATTCCCTAGACAAAAAAGCAACAGACAAAAAAGCAACAGCTTTTAGTTTGAGAAACACTATTACCCATATGGATCTTGAGCTAGTTGAAATCCATTAGCAGAAACTTTTTCGACCAACGCCATTCGTTCTTTACCAGTAGAATGCTTAATGCATCGCTGCAGGACACAACAGCCTTGACTATGTGTTGCAATATCGACACAGTGAATTGCAGCAGCATCAAAAATAAACTGCAGTTTGCAAGTTAGGTCAAACATAGAGTATGTGAAGAAACAAAACGAATACAAGATGTTAATGTATAGTGAATGAATAAGTAAAATAACCAAATGAGAAATAAAAACATGAATGAGTAATACATTGTAAATCCACATTCTTGAATCAGAGCTTATTACATAATATACTAATTGAACAATTACAGAGGATGAAATAAGATAAATATTATATCAGAAAAATAAATTATAAACCTTGTTGTTTTTGTCTAATTAGTTCACTTCCATGCAGTTGTATTAAATATCTCACATTGACGGACCTTCATTCAGCAAGCATATTATAGATCAATTAAACCAATGTACCATTTCCTATGCACTTTGAATAACTATGATATGTGCATTAGGTTAAAAGCAATTATCCGACTGAACAGTGAGAGCTCTGTTAGGCCAAGTATAGCTAGGACTTCTGCAGACGTGCTTCTGAGGTTCGAAGCAGAACTAACATTTTTTAATTAAAATATCATAGAAATTTCAGATAGGAGCTTTTACTTTTCGGGGCTGAAAATGTTATTTTAGCTTTTCCAACACAGCAAATGCTGCAGACAAACACCTCGCTTCTAGAAGCTTTTGCTTTCTGTAGTGGTAAAGCTTATTTCAAAATCCAAAGCAAATGGGCACTTAAGAGTTGAGTTATATACCTTATTATCCTCCAGCGGAAGACGTTCCAGGCAACATTGTAACACATGATTGCCGTTAAGATCTTTGATGAGATCTAGAAAACCCAGCTTTAAGGCTGAAACAACCAGAGAAATCTGTTGCTTGATTTTAAGAGTCTCTATCAGCTTCTGTACTGCTCTTGTCCTGAAAAATACAGCATATAATAAAGCTGGTTAAAGGAACAATCATATTAAGAATTCAAATTCTCTTCAACTATGATATCGACTAATCACCAACTATAACGAGAAAAAAGGGCTACATTACAAAAAAGCAGCCTTGTATTTCCCACTTTCTCAATTACCACTCTACAGCGTCCAACTTAAACAATTTGAAATCTTGCCTTTTGCGCTCATCTCTAGCGAGTCCAAAATATTTGGGACAAAATATTCAATTCTGATGCAAAACTAAACGAAACTGAATTGGCAGACAATGTAAGTTAAGTTATATATATGAATTCTTAGTTAGTCCAAAATAGTAGATCTAAAGCCCAAAAGAAAAGAAATATACTTCTCCACCAGGACTTTTTAGACTCCAAAAGGGCAAAATTAAGAGGCAGTAAAAAAAAAAAAAAAAAAAAAAAAAAAAAAAAAGAGGGAACAACATATGGTAGAAGGAAATTTAGCTGAAAATAAAGAAAACTACCCATGCATATTAAGAGAGATTCCAACAAGATTGATAGGATCTTTTGTCAATGCAACTACGATGCTCATCCTCTGTTCTTCATCACAAACACCCAGGAGCTTCTGCATGAGATAATTCCCAAACTGGTCCTCCATGAGCTCCACCACATGATCAGCAATCCCATGAAATATCGCATCCACCATGTGTTTCCCTTCATCTAACTTATGCTGCAAAACCCTACATCCTTGCTGGTCCGTCGCTTTCCCTTTCACATCCATCAAACTTTCATCCTTCACTGAAAAATTCGGAGACTTACAAAGGTTAGGACACATGACGCTGCACAAACTCCCCATATTTTCAAACCGGTTTCCTCTAAAATGCGACTTCTCATTAAATTGCATTTTCTTTCTCGACTTCGTGTTCTCGAATGAACGATTACCCGCATAATGCAGGTCTCTCCCTTGTATAATTAAGCTGTCCTCGAATCCAAAATTCTCAACATTTTGACGGTTCCTCCGTGGCAAACATCGAGAATCCAAACTATTCAGAGAGAACTCATTTATCCCTCTACCGTATACATCAAAGCTATCTTTGAATCCGAAATTCTCGATGTTTTGATAATTTTTATGCAGTGCATTTGGAGAACTTATACAACTTGGAGACAATACAGATTCTCCGTTCGGCACTGTACTGTAAAATGCACTAGGAAAGAAATCATCAGCATCCATTGCAGGAAAGAAATCACCAGCATCCATTCCTGGAAAGAAATGATCAACATGCTCTTCTTCCTCTCCCCACAGAGAAAACCCTCTTTGTAGGGTGGTAGCATCATTCGGATGAAAATCCGAAGAACAATGCATCGTACTTTCATTAAACAACAGGGATTGCGCAAGAACAGAGCTCGGAGTCGAATTAACATCAGTTTGGACGCCGTTTTTCACAAAATTATACTGAGAATGACTACGAAAGAGAGATGGGTCAATTGGGTTGTTCTCACAAATCGATTGAGCCATTGTTGGAGGGGTTATGTGCATGGAGAGGAGCTTCTCCACCAATCGCTCGTTCCCCACGGCATCGTCGTCCCCCATAGGAGACGGTGTCCCGGAGAGGGAGCTCGAGGCCGGGGACTCGTCGGAGAGGAACGGGGGCGGGGACAAACATGCATGGCCATCCATGATGCCATGGCCATGATGGAGGCCACGGAACGCCGATGGGTCATCGGCGGCCGCACCATACATGCCATGGATGGGCACGACATGGTACTTCACCACGCCATCATCATCCATGCCATGACCATTACCATGAGAGGGGTACCCACCATGTCCACCATGATGGAGATGATGATGACCATGGCCATGGCCATGGTCATGATGATTAATGTGATGAGGATGATGAGGATGATGATGATGATGATGATGGAGACGTGGAGATGTGGCATGGGGTATCTCATTCAACAGCATCTCCATCTCCTCCTGTATCTCCATGTCCATGGCCTTCTTCTTCTTCTTCCTCAAAACCCAACCAAAAAATCCCAAAAAAAGGTCAAAAAAAGAGAAAAATGGAGATAATGCAATGAATGGGAGCAAAATAAAGAAACCCAGATCATAAAATTGATGATAAATGAATTTGCGAAGAGAAACTGGGTTCTAAATTGGGGATTTCATGCGGAATTGTGGGAGAAGCTGTTGAGGCATGCAAAAGAAGAGGAAGAGAGGAGATAGAGAGAGAGTGGGGTTTATGTATTTAAATAAATAAAAAATAATAAATTCAATTTTTAATTAATTAAATATATATTATAGTATTTGAGGGGATTGGTAAAGAGAGGTTTGTATTTCTACGTATACACCTTTCAATTTAATTTTTATAAAAATTTAATAAATACTGAAAAGTTGTAGGATGTGGGGTTTAAAGAGTGCGAAGGTGAGGATAAGAGTTCCCGGTGAGGTTACCTCCCAAAAAATGGGATTTGGGTGAAACGGTTCAATAAATTGAAATATCATAAATAAATAGATCATTAGATGGTTTCTAAACTCCATATCTAATTAAAATTTTGTACATAAGAGCTTATTTGCAGTTTGATTAAGTTCTTATCTAAAAAAAAATTAATATTAAAATATGTTATATTAAATTTTTTTAAATAATTACTCTTTGCAGTAGAATCAGAAATTAGAGATTGAAAGATTATCTAAGTTTCTTCCTTTCGATAATTTATTTACTTTCTGCAAATCCAAAAATTTGAAATTAAAAGTCAGAGAAAAATGTATATAAAAATATAATGCTCTATTTTTTGATGAAAGTATTGGAATATTGTTATCAATCTTTGTGATCGATAAAATCTAATATCTTTACAAAATTAAATAAAGTATTTTTTTATTGCTACACTCTGTCTTTATTTTTAGTCGAAATCTATAGTAGATTTAACCAGACAAAGTATAAACTTTCTATATAATTTTGATGGTTTTAAATAAAATTCTAACTTTTTTTTTTGGTGTAACGGCTTTTTCGTTTGTTATCTATAAAATGACTAAATTATTTTAGTGTATCGAAAATATAATTTAAAAAATTATTTTACAATAAAAGTATGAAAAGTTTAAATTGGGGAGAACTAGAGCATGATACATTTAAAAGTTAATAAACTAAAACATTTAAATTAAAAAAAAAAAACGGAGACCAAAGTTGCAATATTGGAGGTACTTTAACAACAAATTCTAGTATTTAAATATCACAAATAGAGTTCTTTTTGAAGAGGTGACCACAACCAATTTTCTTTTTTTTTAATAAATATTGTTTTAAGAAAATTATAAATATCTTTTTTTGATTGTGTAGTTTCTAGAGATATTTAAAAAAGAGATTCTTTTTTGGTTTTTGGATTTTATGAATTAGTAAAAAAGAACTGTTGCGTATTGTACTGTTGCGTATTGGAAGCGTAAAATGCGCTTCCTCTCCCGCTTCTTACTGACCGTAAATGACAATAATGCCCCTCCACTTCTTGCTAATTACATAATACATAGATAAAATCTCAAAGTTTGAATGATAAAGTTGAAGGCTAAATTACACTTTTGGTTCTCAAACTATTTTGATTCTTTTAAATTAAATTTTATAATTTAATTAATAATATTAATGTATTATTAATATAGAAACGATATAACAGTATTGTAATTGATAATACGATAATAATTATGATGCCACTAGGATTGCAAACGGAGCGGATCCGCGAGCGGGAGGTTTCCCCACCTCCCGCTCCATTTCTTGTCGGACGGGTTATTTTTTATTTTATTTGGAACTGATCGGAGCGGGAGTGAATTTTTGGCGAATTTTTTACGAATAGAATTAAAGGAAGAAAAATGTCTCCCACCTTTCGTTCTATTTACTTGGCGGATCAGAAGGAAGAAGAGGTTCTCCCGCCTCTCGCTCCATTTATTTGGCGGATCAGAGCGGATTTTGATTTAAATAATTTTATGGCTCTTTAAATATAAAATTTTAGTTAATTACATACTTTAGTAAATTTGTTTGCATAAAATTTATTAACCAAACTCGTAAAAATAAATAACTCATTCAAAATTTGAAATTATGTCAGAAAATTTTTCTCTCCCAGTAAGTTGAAAGTGACATAAATAGATGACGACGACGTGGATGACGTGCACGATATGGCGGTGAGGACGACGAATTATATGTAGACCGCGGCAAAAGAATTATATGTAAACCGTGGCAAAAGAGGGGCAATGATGAAAATGAGGAAAAAGCAAAGATAAGCAAATATGAGATAGAAAATGAGGGAGAAGCAAATACAATAAGCAAATATGAGATAGAGTATTACAGTAATATAAAATGGAATGATAATTAGTATTACAGTAATATAAAATGTTACAGTAATATAAAATGGAATGATAATTAGTTCGTGATTTTTCTATCACGCGTATGTTCGAAAATGGAGATATTATATGTGAATAAAACAACATTAGATAAGTATGAAAGAGAATAATGGCTAAAGAGAAATATTGTTAAATAAGTTATTAGATAAGATGGAATAAAAATATTATGTAGGCGGTGAGATAGATTACGTATTAAAAAAAAAAGTAACGTATACTTATTCGTCAGCTATTAGATTAGATTCAACTCATTGAATTAAATTCAATGACTAAGAATTAATATATTTTATACTTAATTCGTCAGTCATTAGATTAAATCTAATGACTAAGAATTAATACATTTTATAATAATTTAAAAATAATACAAAAGCTGTACGACTGTAATTTATTATATCAAAGTTGAATAAATGATATTATTAATATATGATTGGAATTATATTAATAGAGAGTATCATTTTGGAAAAGAAAATAATTTTAAATCTTCTATTTTTATAAGTAGTATAGATTATAGCGAATTTGGAGTTGGAAACTCAAATAGATAAAAGTTATATTTTTAATAAAATATTTTTCTCAAAAATATTATTCTCTACCATTTTTATTTTTTTTTTGATAAAAGAATTTAGAAAATAAAGACACTACTTTCATATAAAATTAAAGTTCTTTTTTTTACAAAAACTTTTTTTAGGAAGCAAGGAATGAAAATCTTTTGGCCAATTTGCATAAAAATCCGCTAGTTTTGGGCTTTTACAAAACCGAACCACACTTTTCGTTTTTGCAGATTCAGTTCGCTTTTTCAACAAACTGACCAAAATATCCTTATTACTTTTTCTCTCTCATCTTCTTTTCTGTCGTTCATTTTTTTTTCCTCTCGCCGAAGAAAGCAACGGAGGCATAGGCAGAGGCGGAAACGGCCCGCCTCGCCTCTCACCCTCATGCTCTCGCCCTCGCCCTTGCCCTTGCCCTTGGCCTTGCCCGCGCACCCCCCACCTTCCTCGTCTCCGACCCCACCGAGGCTCTCGTCCTTCCCCGTCTTTCTTGTCCTCTCCCTCTCCCTCTCCCTCCTTCTCTGCCGCCTTCGACGACGACACATCTTCGCCGACGCCGACACCGTGGAGGTCACTGTGGCGCTGCAGCTTGGGAGCAGGCGGTCCTCAGCGGCGTCGTCGCCGACGCCGTGGCCGTTGGCAGAGAGGGGTGACAAAAAAAAATTATAGAAGAAGCAAGAAAAAAAAATAAAGAAAAAAAATTATAGAAAAGGAAAGATGAAGATGAAATTGCACCGTTAAAAAAAAATTATACTGTTTTAAAAAAATGTTGCACTATTATGGACATAAGTTGTACTACTTAAGATGTAAACTGCAGTTTTAAGATGAAAATTATACTCTTTAAACAAAAATTATACTATTTGAGAGATATTTACACTATTTTTTCTCTTATTGTACTCTTTCAAATATAAATTGTATACATTAAGATGAAAGTTACACTCTTTAAACTAAAGTTATACTCTTTAAACTAAAGTTACACTCTTTGAGAGATATTTATACGGTTTCTCCTCTTGTTGCACTCTTTCAGATATAAACTACACCCCTTTAAGAGATATTTAAATTATTTTTTCTCTTATTTCTCCTCTTGTTGCACTATTTTTTCTCTTATTACACTATTTTTCCTCTTAAACTGCACCCTTTAAGAGGAGAAACAGTGTAACAAGAGGAGAAATAGTGCAACAAGAAGAAAAACAGTGCAACAAGAGGAGAAACAGTATAAATATCTCTTAAAGGGATGCAGTTTACATCTCAAAGAGTGCAAGAAGAAAAGAAACAGTATAAATATTTCTCAAAGAGTGTAACTTTCGTTTAAAGAGTGTAACTTTCATCTTAATGGATATAGTTTACATCTGAAAGAGTGCAATAAGAGGAGAAACAGTGTAAATATCTCCCAAAGAGTGTAATTTTTATTTAAAGAGTGTAATTTTTATCTTAAAACTGTAGTTTACATCTTAATTGTATAACGTTCTTTTAAAACAGTGCAATTTTATTTTAACGGTGTAATTTCATCCCCATCTTTCTTTTTCTATAATTTTTTATTTTTATTTTTTTTCTTGCTTATTCTATATTTTTTTTTTGTCACCCGTCTCTGCCAGCGCCGGCGACAACGCCGCTAAGAACCCCCGCTCCGAGGCTGCAGCGCCGCAGCGACCTCCACGGTGTTGGCGTCGCGAAGATGCGTCGTCGTCGAAGACGACAGATGAGGGGGGAAAGGGAGAGGACGAGAAGGGCGGGGAAGGGCGAGAGAGTCATCGTCGTCGGAGATGGTGGAGGAGAGTCGGAGAGGAAAAAAAAAAAAAGAGTTGCTGCGCGGCCTCGGTGGGGTCAGAGGTGAGAAAGGTGGGGGTGCATGGGTGAGGGCAAGGGCGAGGGCGAGGGCGAGAGCATGAGGGTGAGAGGCGAGACGGATCATTTCCGCTTCGGCCTCTGCCTCCGCTGCCTCTTCGGCGAGAGAAAAAAAAAATGAACGAGAGAAAAAAAAAAGAGAGAGAGAGAAAGAGAGAGAAAAAATAATAAAGGTATTTTGGTCAGGCGGCTGAAAAAGCGGACCGAATCTGAAAAAACGAAAATGGTGGCCCGGTTTTGCAAAAGTCCAAAATTAGTGAATTTTTTATGCAAATTGGCCAAATCTTTTCATTAAGAAAACTATTTTTAAAGAAAAATTTTCGAAAACCACACTTGCGTGTTTGGTTCGCTTTTTTTTCACCCTGAAATCGGAATCGGAATGGGTAAATCCATTTGTAGGTATTTGATACGCGGGAGTCCCATTCCGATTCCGATTCTCGAGTGGAATGGGAATCCCCTAATCACCTCTTTTTTCAATCCGGCTTAGGAGGCCGGATTGAAAGTTGAATCCGGACGGAATGGATATTTTTTGGATTAATTTTTTTTTCAACTTTTTTAATTAAAATATGAGTTAAAATTTAAAAATTAAATATATAATTTTAAATTTTAATTTAAACTTAAATTAAAAATTAAAATTTAATCAAGTATTTTGAATCCAGCTTATAAATTTGAATTTAAATTAAATTTTAATTTATATAAAGTTTTATTCAAATTTTATTTTAAACTTAAATTAAATTTATGGATTCAAATTAAAATTTAAATTGTAATTTTAAGTTTGAATTTGAATAAATTAAAATTTAGTTTCATATTTTGAATTATCCACTCAACTTCAAAGTTTAGTTTTTTTTTAAAAAAAATAGATTTAAAATTTTGACATTATTTCAAAATTTTGATGTAAATTTTTAATATTTAATTTTTAATTTGAATTTAAATTAATATATTATAAAGATAATGTTAGTATATTAATTTGATTACGTTTTTATATCTATCTGAACCAAAAACCGACAATGGGAATGATTTATTCCGATTCCGATTCAGGTGATGAATCAAGAATTAGGTAATGAGTCATTCAGATTCCGATTCCAGCCTTTTTTGATTCCGATTCTGATTCCGACACAACTTTGAACCAAACACGCCCTTAGTGGGTGGTATTTAGTTACTCAAATCAACTTCAGAATTATTTCTAAATAAATATTACTAATAATATTAGAAAAATAATTATTAATGACAATGTAGTCATGTCGCCGCATACTTGATGTAGCCTCTGCATGGAACAGCAAACATAGTGCAATAGAAAAATATTATTTTTGCAAAATATATATATATATATATATATATATATATATAGAGTTGAGCTAGAATACTTGTAAAAGTATCACCCAAGTGATACTGTGTGTTTTTAGTCTTGGATGGAGAGATGTGAGGTTGAGATGATGGTGGTAGGTGGTGGTAGGTGGTGGTAGGTGAATAGTGTTGATCCAAGGACTATTAGTAATCAAAAAGTAGATCCAATGGCTAAAAACACACAAGTATCACTTGGGTGATACCTGTAAAAGTATCTAACCCTACTCTATATATATAATATAATATATATATAATATAATATATATATATATATAATATATATATAATATATATATATATATTTTTATTAAACATAGTGCAATAGAAAAGTATTGTTTTTATTTTCGTAAAGAATTACCTTACGTACCTTATTTTCGTAAAGAATTACCGTACGTAGATAAAATAATTTAACTAGAAAAGATGGGACACATTAAATTTTAAACATTGAGGAAGATCCTACACCTTTGAGTTTTCTATTAATATAAAAAAAAAGTTCTCCTAAAAAAATCATATTAAAAAAAATGAATAGTAATCCATTCTGTAATATTTTCTTATTTATTATACGTATATAAGTAAGTTATTAATAAAATGCCAATGAAAATCATAAATGAACAACAATTTCATGCACATGAAGTTACTAAGTTACTAATCTCACAAGGAAAACATTTAAAACCCAAAAACTTTACCCAGAAACATATACTGCAACTTATTTTTCTCCCATCTGAATTTATTTGTACTAGGTTATTCACCAAATATCCTCAAGAGGTGAACATCACTGATGACAAAAATTTACAAACATGATGAAAATGTAGCTACATCACATTCATAATGATTAGATCCCGCCATTTTTATACGCGGTGCGCGCAATCTCATGTCCTTGCTTCACATCTTCGTATACTTTCAAAGAGGCCTCGGAGAACTTCGCCAACTTGTCGAACACCTTCGCTAAACTCGCCTGCAAACTAACCAACTTGGAGTAATTTTCGATCTTCTCGGTTCCGCCGATCTCTCCCCGCTCTTCTTTCCTTTTCTTGTCCTCTTCTACCAACTTTTCAATGAAGTCATGGAGGAGGGTGGTGAGTTCTTTAACACAATCGCGAAGAAAATCGTACGGAACCACTCTCATCCCCGTGAGCCAATCGCTGCAGAGAACGAATATCGGAGGAGAGAGCGCTTGTCGAGGGGGGAAGATGGCTCTTCTCCTTCCCCTTCTGTTTTCTTGCGGTTGGAGGACGCACTTCTGGAGCCACGAGTTGAGCGCCGCAACATAGGATTCGAGCGCGTCGACCCAGTTTGTGAAGCTCGAGCTGAAGAACTCCAGCTCATTCTTTAGGTGCACCAAGGCCTGCTTGCGGTGCCCGTCTCGTGAGGGAGGCGTCGAGGTCGTCGAGCTTTTGGCATGGTAAGCTAAGGAGATTGTGATGAATTGAGAATGGTGGCATTCAAGCATGTTTTTCCACATCCTGATTAACCTGCATGCAGAGAGTTATTTACAGTAAACAGTCGTTGCTGCCGAGTCATAATTTTCCGATATACACCTCGAAATGCGTTGGAATTTAGGAACATACCCATGAATGAGCTCGACGAGTTGAGGGAGCAATTCCTCATCCCTCATCCTCTCGATTCGTTTGGATATTGAATCAACCGCTTGAATGGCTACACTTAATCGCGAATGCAGATCCTTTACAACAGCTCGCGTTTTATCGATCAATTCTGCGTTGAGATCTCGGGCAAATTGGTGTCTGAGCTGAGTACACTTCTGATCATAGGCCTTCCGAATACATTCGCTAGCCTATTGATTATCACGTAAAATACGTGAGAAGAGGATAACAAATACACTGAAGAAATATACCTTTTCTGTGTTCTAATGCTATGGTATCACCGAAGAAGTATGTACAACTAAAATCAACGACGCCTTGGTTATACGCAAACATATATCCTACATTTTTTTTTTTTGAGAAAATATCCTACATTGGGATAACATAAATACTAAAAAAGAAAGATCAAGTTTGTTCAGAATTTCTTGAACGGCGAGCAATGTTCTGAAAAGCGGAAACAGTTCACGTGCAGTCATGGTATCCATTATAGTATAAGAGAGTTGAGACGCCCGCTGATAAGAATTTGCTTTTCAGTAAGGAAGTTGCATCAGGGGAAACAAGTTGAAGCAAATCCGTGTTTTGTTTCTATTAGCTACAACAAACAATTTACGATGAACCATTCATATAAGTAAAAAAATCGATAACTAGTAACAGCTCCGGGGGAATGAATGAATTCTACAGAAGATATGACGGAACTCGATTTTGCGGAATAAATATGTAGAGCATCCTCACTTCAAAGAAGGTGCAAACCTTGATAAGTTATTATTAAGTTATTTGCAAAACAATGAATAAGCGTGCCAGGCATGTTAATATACTAAGTACCTTGATTTCATCGTAAAGTTTTCTTTCCCATGCATACAGCCTGTTCAGCGTAGAAGAATGGCTTCCCGAAATCATGGAAAATTCCTCAATAAAATCACTACTACTATCGCCGCCATCATCTCTCGCTGTCGATGTAAGAGGGTTCTTGGATGATGATGACAGGGACGAGACTGAACGATTCCAAGTGATGACCTTCGTAGCATTTTGCGTAGATTCTGTAGTAAAACTCACAATTAGATATCTATAGCAATTTGCAAAAACAAAAGCTTATTATATCCTATATCATTTAAATGTTATATAATTATAACATAAAAAATCAGAGTACCTTGATTAAGGGGAGTCTCCCCATTGCAGCAAACTCGATGAAATGCTGTGAGAAATCTTGAAGTGGGTGGTCTGCCTATAGAAGCAAATGCTTGATAAAGATGAGAAAATGAATCGCTTCTCTACTTCACAAACTAGAAGCTTCAGAAATGTGGCATTGGGCTAACATACAGACTGGAGCTTTTGCTATTGCAAAAAGCCAAAAAAACCTACAATGAGTTTTCAGGCTCCAAGAGCAGAAGCTCCAATTAGGCCAACAAACAGGATGGAGCTTTTGCTATCGCAAAAAGCCAAAGAACTAAAACAAGTTTTCGGGCTCCGAAAGCAGAAGCTCCTAATATTGATACTTCTTTCAACAGCTCTTCTTAAGCAGCACTTTTGCAAAAGCGCTCTAACTGAGCCAAACATGCCGAACGAAGAAAATCAAATAGAAAAAAGGGTATGGCCTATCACGAGAACAATTACCTGATAAATCAGAACAAATACTTAGCCTGATTTTGTTAGTCTCGAGCATTCTCGACATCTCATTGCCCGCTTCTGCTGCCCTAAGAAACCGGTGTTCGATGTCCCTCATGCTAGAAAGAAAATCTTTGGCCCTATGTGTAATGTACTCGGCAGCATCCTCCCTTTCCGCTAATACTTCTTCCTCTCCCTCGTCCCCTAGAGCTTCATCAATGATACTCCCATACATGTCGACCACCTCCTCTTGCATTTCATGGGACTTTTTCGTTTCCTCTTCGATTAAAGGAACCACTTCGGCTTCTCTTACTTGTCTCAAACCCTTCAATCTACTACTAAAACTTATCGCATCGATAGGGTCGAAGAAGTCCCATGAGGAATTCGATTCAAGGGAAACCGGCGGCAGCGGCGGCGGGGGGGAGCGGAGAGATTCATGCTCAACAAAGTGAGCTGCTTCTCGCTCCACCGTCACCGTTACAGAAGCACTCTTCGTCGCTCTCATGTAGCTCGCATTTGCGAGCTGAGGAGAAGCGGCGGCATGCTCGCGGGAAGGCGACGGCGATGCGTAGGAAGAGTGGCTTGGGGATTTCTCTACTTCGGAGGCCGAGATCGACGACTCGACCGAAAGATCAGGCTCCGCGTATCGCCGCAGAGCATTTCCGGTGCTACGAAGGGACCGGATGTACAGCAAATGCGCCGCGGATAGCGAATTCCGCGCGTCGATCGCGCGCTTGATGTAATGCATTCTCTCCTTGCAGAGAACCAATGCTTCATTGCTGGTGGTGGGTTTAGAGCTTGAAGAACCCATCAAGATCCTACTTTTTCTATAGCAAAGTTTCAACAATTTAAGGGAGACTTAAGTTCATCAAAAACCCTAGTGAAGTAATGGATCTCCATACTTACAATGTCCCAAATTCCACAACTTTCCTGCTACAATCTCTACTTTTCATGATTAATCAGAGAACAAAAAAAAAAAAAACTGAAAATTAAGAACTAACTTCAGAAAAAGTAGCAGCATTAAATCAAATGATAAAAAAGAGTGAGTTACCTCTCTCCACTTCAAATCAGCAAGCGAAAAACCCTAATAAGAACACATTTGAGTTCTTGCTCCGGACAATGAAGGACACCAACTTCTCACAAATTTCTCACACATACCTCACAAAAAAAAAAAGAAAAAAAAAGAAAAAGGAGGAGAAAACGCATCAAAATGGGAACTTTACTCTCCTGTTTCTCTCTCTAGCGCCAATAGGAAAGGGGCATCAAAATGGTACCCATTGAAAAAGCAGCAAAAGTAAGAGAGAGAGAGATGAGACAAATGATAACAGCAAAGGAATCAACAGAGACACATATATAGAGACTAGAGAGAGAGAACCTCGAGATATGTGGAGGCTAAAAGGTGTGAGTGTGATTGTGTGAAAGAGGAGAGAGAAAGAAGAGAGAGAGGCATCTCTCTCTCTCTCTCTCTCTCTCTCTCTAAAGCCCGGGTTTTGCATATTTATTCATTTCTACTTTTCAAAATTTTCCAATTACTTTAAAATTATTAAAATTAAAAATATTTAAGGATATTATTTAAAATTAATAAAAATATTTTTACCCTCAGAAAAAAATAAAATACTTTTCAAATTTTGAAAATCTATTATATAATATCTTTTTTTTAGGTGCTATTAAAGATTATTTTAAGCCTAAATTACACATTGGCTTTTTAAACTAAACACGTGACATTATTATTTTTAAATTTTAATTTATCATAACTTTTAGTTCAGATTTTTAACAGCACTGTAAATTAAATTTTATAGTGCAATTTTATCGATTGAATAATAATATATAGCTAACGTGCCCATAAATCTTAATTATTCTCACATTGTTAATCAGATATTATTATTTTTTTGTCACATTAACAATACGTTATCATTTAGTTAACTAATTTTACTCTAAAATTTATTATAATAATTTAAAATATTTAAATTAAAAATTATAATAATTAAATTTAAAAATTAAACGTCACGAGCCTCAAAATTTGATGGCCAATTGTGCAATTTATTTATTTATTTATTTATGTTTTAGTAAATATGAGAATATGGGATATTCCACTTTGGGCTACAAAAGCACTTTTTGCAGTCGCAGTATGGGGTTTATTATCTAGGAGGATTTTGTTGATTAATTAGAAATGGACAGAATGAGATGGGTCCAAAAAAAAGAAATAGTGTGAGCTTGTAACGGCTATTTTTTTTAAGTTTCCGTCTCATGAAAGGGGAAGAGTCGGAATAGAAAAATAATTTATTTTTTTTTCTAAGCAATAACAATAATGTATTATTATTAGTTTTATTAAAATGTAATACCAAAAAATATTTTGTGATACTCTTTTCTAAATTAATCTCGTTTAATTGCAACCTTATTTAGGTTTAGTTTGAGATTGCGAAAAAATTGCGTTACGTACAGTGAGAAAGTACAATAGGAAAAATATTATATTTATTCTCATACGTAATATTACGTTTCGTATATCGCGATAAATCAGTTATGATATATTTTCTGCGATCTAATCGGAGAACGCAGAAGCATATCTCTATATATTTTTACCCTAACTTCATTTTATCTAATAACGTTAGATATGTTTTAATATCAAACTAAGCCTCAAGCTGTTAAACTATTTTTTTTTTCCAACATTCCTACTTTATCTTATCTAATCTAATTTAATCTTTTATTAATGTCTATTTGTCACGCTTATACTTCTGCGAAAATCAAACAATTTGATTATTATTTCTAATAGCTTAAGTAGCACCAATTTGAATAGTTTTGAATCAGGCTCGGCACGACCCTTGGCCCAAAAGAGAAAAATAAAATTACACATTAAAAACTATGATATAAATGTTATAATATTTGATTCTTACGAATCAAACAATGATTCTCTCAGCTTCTCGACGCAGAAAAGTAAAAAAGCCACAACAACATAGCCAAAAACCTCTGCAATTTTCGTTCACTAAATCTCGGATTTTGCGTATTGGATACGAAGCTATTTCAAAAGCAGGACCAAACATGCATTTCTTGTTACTGCCTTTTCTTTTCCTTTTAGGATCGAATAGTTTTAGTCTAAACTCTTATTTCCAGCCACAAAATTACACCACCTTAATTTGTTGAATCATATTCTTGTGCGGAGATTATCTGCAGTTGTTGCTATACCAAATTTATCCGTAACTATTACTGCAGTGTTTGTGCCTCTAACTCCAGAGGGCGAAGTCGCGTGCTGCAGCTTCGAGTGCCAGCCGCGACGATGCTCCCTGAGTAGGGGTGTAAACGAGCCGAACACGAGCTGGCTCGTTAAAGTGTCGAGCCAAAAAATTCAGCTTGTGGTCGGCTTGTTTATTAACGAGCTGAATACAAGCCGACTCACAAGCTGGCCAACGAACAATAAGTTAAAAGGATTAGATTGAATATATATAAAAAATAAATTTACAAAATCTTATCCATTAGGCTTTGATCTAATAGTTGAAATTTTACATATAAATAAATCTTGTTATAATTGAGCTCACATTTATATTTTTATTTTGCTAAAAACTAAATAAAATAAAAATATATATTATATATATAATTATTTATTTATATATATAAATATAAATTAAATAAGTTATATAAATATAAAATATATATATTCCAGCTGTTATCGAGCCGAACACAAGCGAGCTGACCCCAGCTCGTGTTCGGCTCGTTTATTAAACGAGCCGAAAAAATCAGCTCGTGCTCGGCTCGTTTACTAAACAAGCGATTCGATCTCGAACTCATTTCGAGTCGAACACGAGCTGATTCGCGAACGGCGAGTTGGATTGCCATCCCTATCCCTGAGTGGCAGCCACAAAATCATGTTTCAAGTTTCAGCCGACGGCGCAGCGTCAATTTACTGTCGAGGAAATGAGTTCTTTCCCACTGCTGCTGCTGCTGCTGTTATTCTCATGTGCAATCTGACTAAAATATTAAACCAAAAGTAGTAGCTTGTAAGCATTTTACAGCTAAAATAGATTGCTAGCATACAACTCTTGCCATGATTCCATGCAAACTTGTCAGCACTCAATACATCGATTGTTCAAATTTTCTTAAACCAAAGCCGCACTTCGATCACGATTAAGTTTTTCAAATTAGTGAAAAGATATTACAACGAGGCGAGGTTTTGTAGCGGGAGAAAGAAGCGGCTCGCATTGCTGCTCAATCTGAATCAGAATCCTGAACAGCTGAGGATCTAATGCTCCTGTTTCTGGGATGATCTGTGTCGTCGTTTTCATCTTCCTCGTCGCCGTCTCCTTTTCTTTCGTCAATGATACCTAAAATATCAAAGAAGGGTATGGTGCATGATATGCAACAGAAGTGCAGAAAAGGAAGGGGCTGATTAGAAAAACTGTTCCCTGAAGTTTGATCAGGATTTGTATTTTCATTCTAGTAGTTCGAATTGCAACAATTTCATCCCGAAGTTTGTGATAGCTTATAGGTAAATCTTTTATCGGTTCTTTAGGCTTCTTTTCTCTGTTACAAATGACATTCTCGAGGTGAGTTAAAATGGAGGTCAAAATTCGAGGATGAATTTGAAACCGCGGTCAAACTTTGAACTTCGGGTTGAGAATGAAGATTAAAATCAAGGCCAAACTTCAGAGGCTAAGCTGTTACAGTTGAAAGAGAACGCAATTGAAAGTGGGCACAATTGCAACAAGGGTCAAACTTCAGGGACTAAATTCATAATTAATGAAAAATAAAAACACCTTTCTTTTTAAGAAGGTTCTCTAAAGCTCTTGTGGTGAAATCATCTCTGCTGCAGAGATCCTGAAATCCAACCAGCCTATCAAAAGCTACGCCGTTCCTGGAAAAGTGTCATCAAATTCTTCAAAGGAGTTTGACAAAGAAATTAGTTCATCTGAGAGCCTTATTCGAGAATCATATAAGACCAACATCATGAATCCAAAAGACTAATGAAATGATACTACATGTTTGTGCAGCCTCTCTTCTGTAATTAGTACGCTACTACGTTACACCGTGAAGCTGAAGCTGGGCGTCTAACGAAGCTTAAGTAAGCTTTTTGAACCAGAAAAGTAGAAGCTCCAATTTGAAGCTACCACTTCCACTCGGCATGAATTCTTTCGGAGAGATTTTTATACTCAAATAGCACTTTTAGAGAAGTTGTAACTCGGCCATGAAGCCGCGAGACATTAGCATTATAACAATATCCTTATATAGGAATATTAATGTGTTAATCTGGATGTTAAGTTTGCCGTGAACAAAACAAATCAACACCTCTCACCTGAACAGTACGATGCAAGGCAATGTCTTAATGGCTAGTTTCGTCACAAAAAACGGCGCATTCTGCATCAAGTACCACAAAGGTATTAGATACAATCTTCTGAAACGCAACAGCAAAAGCCCAAAGGTCAATGTATACTAACTTCAGCGTCGATCTTGATGAACTTCGTGTTGAAGTACAGTGGTGCTAGAGCCTTCAGATGCTTATCCATTATCCTAAAATAGAAACCGATATACTACCTCAATAGTGGAACAATCAATCAATCGCAAATTAGTGTAAATTGCACAACCGGTCGCTAATCTTTTAAAATAACTGCAGTTTGGTTTTCCAAACTTTCAAACCTCACACTGGCATCCCTATCTGTCTTGCCTTTCAGTTAAATTCCTCCGCCAAATTGGATATAAATATCTACTTTAAGCTACAACGAAAGCAACTTTGGACTTCTCATAGAGCAATTGTGTTGACTGCTGAGTATCTAGATCCAATTTGACAAAGAGATTAATGAAAATGCCAAGATTGCAACTATTTGCAACAATTGAAAGGTTGGGGAGCCCTGGTGCAATTTACCGCATTAAAGAAAGTGGAGTGAGATCAATTACTTGCAACGATAAAATTCTCGGTGGTAGAAATGGCACACGACTTTTTCACTACCAGTGACCTCTCCGAGGAAGTCACCTTCGGATATTTCTCTATACTCTCCATGCCCTTGCCTCTTTAGGACTTCTCGCTTCTCGACCTCTTTCTGTTGGTTCAGACATATTCATGAAGTCTATCTGCTGAACAAAGGAAAATTATTACACCACAGTTTTTACCTTGAGAGCGGCTACCCTCTCTGCGTGCAGTTTCTCCAGTTCTGGGTCCTTCATGGCAAATAGAATGTTAATATTAATAATGGGTTAAATTCAATGTAAACTACATAATTCGAGAAGAAAAGCAATGCTTGTTTGGTATTTTAACTTACATCCAACAATTCATCAAGATCGACTTCCTGGTTGGTAGCAGATGTTGCTGGAGCCTTCTCTTTAGCTAGAATTTCCTACACAATTAGCTTTATTTTATAAGATTTAATTTCAACGAGTAAAAGAGTTCTCATCCTAGGTGAAACCTGGTAATGATACCTCGAATCTAATAGCATTTATGTAGTTACTTAAGGATAAGCAAAGAAGAGTTGTATGACATGATAGTCATGAAGTTTAGCAACATCAAAGCGCGACACAAAAGAGCAACAACAAGCATAAATAACTACAAACCAGAAAATCATTACCCAACCAAGAGAAAGAAAGAGAAGGAAAAAAAAAACACACTCTAGTTTTCCTGGAGAAACAAATAATAACATTGCGGAAATAATTATCTATGTTCACTCCAGAAGCCAATAGTGCAATCTCAAATTTTAGATATGTTTCCGGCTAAAAAAACATCGCTGCGAGCTACAAGCACCGCAATAAGAGAGAGGCGTGGGATTGGGAAAAAAGAAAAGGATAAGTCCCTAAACCCATCTTTCGCGCTCGTAAATCCAATAAGATGATTTATTTACAAGTGCAAACAAACCTTTACTACTCGTCCAATTTTGTATATGAAACTACTAGTTTGCAGAAAATTGCGAATAACCAATCTTTCTCGCAGTTTAGCTGAGCTGTTTTGGAGCAGCTTCTCACTCTGAACAGCAGCAGGTAGGCATTAGCAAACAAACATTCCGAAGCCTTTTCCAGGAAAAGAACCTGAAATGAGCTTTCGAGTCGCAGAAGCAGAAGCTCCAATTTGAAACTTCTACTAGCTCTCTCTGTTTTGTCTAAGATGGCAATAGATCATCACACATAAATTTCTACTACTTCCTCTTCTTAAATTCCAAAAGCAAAATTAATCAACCATTAAAGTATCGTAATCATCATTCTCATGAAAAGGACAAAGATTAGATCTTTCACAGATGACAAAGAGGAAAAAAAAGAAACCCCATTTCCCCATTTTCTGAACAAGCATCAAGAGATCAGATCAAGTAGCTACAACCCACCAAATCTATCTCCCTAAAATCCAACAACCTAACCAATTTCCACAACAATCAAATCCGAAAATGGGGTTTGTTCCCGAAACCAAAACATGGGTTCTGATGGGTCTCTCACCACAGTTAAAAAAAAAAAAAAACCCAATACACATCAAAATTACTAAAAGTAAAGGATTCAAATCCGTGGAAAAGGGAGCTAAAGAGGAGTGGATTCGGGGATAAAAATCGCACCTTTTGGTAGTCCCTCGCGGCCGCGGCCATTACATTGCCCAATGCGAGGCCCGATAGCGTGGATCGAACCGAATCCGGATCCATCTTTGGCTCGATCTCACACCTCCCCTTCTCGTTTACGCTCTCTCTTTAGTAGGAGACGAGATCTCAAAGAGAGAGAGAGAGAGAGATTTGGGGGGTTTCGAGTTTTATTATGGTGTGGTGTGAGAGCGAGCGCAAAGAGTGCGAGGAAGAAGAAGAAAACATTTTCAAAAGGGACCCTGTGGTTTAGCTTATTTACAATTTAGTATTCACCGTTTACAAAGAACCTTTTGCTTATTTACCCTTTAAACTGCTCAAAATTTCTAAATTTATCGAAATATTATCAAAATATCCTTCTAAATTTCAAAATATATTTGTAAACCTTCATAAAGATAATGAAAATATTTGAAAATTATTTTAAAATTAACAAAAATATTTTGATACTCCAAGAATAAATAAGATACTTTCAAAGTTTTGAATAACACATTGGATATTATCCCAAAAAAATTGTGTTCCATTACATTTATATGGTTTTTATTTGGTGTAGCAAAGTACAATATTTTGTAGATTACATAATAGTAAAATTAAAATTTATATTGCAAAAATAGAAAATTCCAGACATAAAACTTTAAAATAGTAAAAAATTTGTGTTTTTCGTAATTTATGATAATGCTAAGAAGATCAGTAATTCAGTCACAAATTCAGATAAATTTCGAGTCATTTCTTACAAAAAGATTGAAATATAGTTTAGAAGTATAAAATGAATTTTCATAATATGGAAGAAACTAATATTTCTGCATTATGCAAAAATTGTAAAAAAAAAAATTTTTTTTTTGAGAGAAAGATAAACATGTTATTTCATTTATTTATGTTTTGTTAAAAATAAATTTAACTAGAAATATGAATCAAGTAGAATTTGAACTTGAAACTTCGAGTATCAATCATCAAATTTTTTGCCACTTGCGTTAGGGACAGTCGGTAAAGATTGTTAAGTTATTTCAAATCCACGCTCAATAAAAAGTGATTGTTCCAAACTAGATCAAATCGAAAATTTTGAGTCTGAGTCAGATCAAAACATAGAAACTTAAAATCCGACTCTATAGAACCGCAAAGAGGGCTTCGATACTTGCACGTAAACTTTTCTAATATTTTATTCTTTTTCTTCACACTTTTCTCTATAATTATTGCGCTGATGATTTTAATTTTTTCTTTCTGTTCGGAACTAACCTACGTTCGTCTTATCTTTACTTAATATTACTCGGATTATACTTTTATCAATGGAATGTTCACCAATAATGTCTTAAAAAAATTAGGAAATATCATCAAAATAAGCTAAGTGAGAATTAAAAATGATAATTACTATTTGTGCAAGTGTTTAAAAAATATTATTATCATGTGGTGTGTCTACATTGATCAGTTCAAATTTAACTCGATTCACATAAACATGGATTGAGATTTATTCTCTAATAAGTTAAGTTTGAGGATGGATTATATATTCTAATTTTAATCTGTATATGAGATTCATAATATTTTAAGGGTCCCGATAATTTATAAATGCGGCTCATTTCTTTCGAATTTCGTTTCTACGATTATCTACAAATAATAGAGATTCCTGCCTAGTTTTTGTCATTTCTTTCTGGAATTTTTACATATGTTTCTAGAATTTTTGAGTATGGACATAAAAAGAAGATTCTGGTAACTCTTTTCACATCAGATGAAACATAACTAGAGAAAAAGACGAGATACGTGGAAAATCCAAAAGCATCAAGATAATGACGATTCAAGAAAATTTGTAAAATAAGCAAATAGATTCATTTTTGGTTTATGCATAAATTGGCTATCAAATTTGTAAGTTTCCGTTTAGAACTTTTTTTTTATTTTTTGTTTGTTTTCGCCTTATGATCATACTTCTAATGCTTGTTTTGTAGGCATGCTTTATTGATATATAGTATTAATATATATATATATATATATATATTATATATATATATATATATATATATAGAGTTGAGCTAGAATACTATCGGTACAAACGGGCTCCGTTGCCACCATTTGTTTTCGATGATGGAGCCTCCAAATCGACGATCGGCACCGTTGAACAGGATCTATACCATTGAAGTATCTAGAAATCAAATTTCATATTTTTCTAATATTATTTTCTTGTCATCAATGTGGCGTAAAAATGAATGGCTGAAAATGAATATCCTCTAAAAAGTGATGATAGAAATTTTGTAATCATGATCGAGAATATAGATCTTGTTCTAAATAGTTTAAAGAATTTTCTAACCAAAATTCAATTGATTTGGATAGCTTTACACCGTTAAACGAGAAAACCCCTCATATCAACCATTAAAATTACTAATTTTGAAACCCTTTGATCATTAGGTAAATGATGTCGAAAAGATTTGAAATTTAATTTCTAAATACTTCAAGTGATATAGATCATGTTCGACGGTGCCGATCGTTGATTTGAAGCTCCATCATTGAAAACAAATGGCGTGGCACGGAGCCGTTTGCTACCGATAGCATTCCAGCTACTCTATATATATATATATATATATATATATAGAATTAGACTGGAATACTATTAATAGTAAAATCTCTTTTTGCTATCAAATTTTTAATCCTTGGATGAAAAATTGTAGGATTAGGATGATATTAGTCAGTTAGAGTTGAGTGGTCCCCCTAGGGTTGAGTGTCTCCCACTGGTTATAGTATTTAATCCAATGGTTAGAAATGATGAAAAGAGTTGATCCAAAGGTTAAAAAACTAGTAGTAACATGGGATTTTGCTACTAATAGTAGCCAGTCCAACTCTTCTCTCTCTTCTCTCTCTTCTCTCTCTATATATATATATATATATATATATATATATATATGATTTATTTTATAATTTTTTCATTCGTTTTTATGTGAAAACAGTTAAAAAAAGAAAAACTAAATTAATTTTAGTTTTCTTTGAGTTGATCATGAGACATGCATTTTTTTATATTAATTTTTTTTCCCTACTTCTTGCATTATAAAAAAAAATTACATCTGTTATATATATTTTTTTTGCTTATGATATAAAAAATTTAGTCGTTATGTATATATATATATATTATATTTTATATTTATTGCTTTGTGCATCAAAAAAGAAAGGACTACCGCACAGGACCAGGCCCAGCGCCGTGCGCTTCGCGGCGCCACCCGGCCGCCCAGAAACTGGCGAGCCGGCGCGGCCCGCCCCGCAGCGGATGCGGGGATTTGTCCCGGCCTCCTACTGACTTGCGGGCCCGGCCTGGCCCGCTGGTGGCTTGACGGCCCGGCCTGCCCGTAGCGGGCGAGCGGGCCGAGAGAGCCCGGTCCGGCCCGCTTCGGAGGGGGACAGACCCAGCCCTCAGCTGGAGCACTGGCCCGGTCCAGCCTGCTGCATACGAGCGGGCCCGGCCCGGTCTGCTGGGGGAAGGCCAGGCGCGGCCCGCAGATGGAGAACTGACCTGGCCCGCCACGGGCCCCAAACCAGGCCTGCAGCGGGAGCGTTGGCCCGGCTGCCTAGCATCAGGCGCGCGGGCCGGTCCGGCCCGCTGCACAACTTGCGGGCTCGGCCAGCATCGGGAGCTGTGGCCCGGGCCGCCTGCAGCCGGAGCGCGGGGGCCCTCTGCGAACTCGTGGGCCCGGCTCATGGTCCAGCATGTCCAGCAGGCCCGGCCCGGCTGCCCTGCGTCTTTGGGCGCGTTGGCCCGGCCCGGCCCTCCCCATAGCCGAAAGCACTGGGCCCGCCCGGCCCAGCTGCTGCAGTACGCGCTCGGCTTGGCTTGTGCATCGTTTTTTTTGGTTTGTTTATTAAATAGTTTTTTTTTTTTTATTCCCATGTGGTAATATTTTTTTTATGGGATACACGACAATGTATTTTTTTTAATTTTTTAATTTTAATTTTTATTTTTTTATGTTTCTGTGTGGCTTGTGTAGCATGCATAAGTTGTTTGTTTTATTTATTTTGTAGAACGCAGCGGAAGTTTTCGGTTCGTACCTTTTTGCGGAAGCGATTCGAGCCGGATCGGATTGATTGATTTACGTGTCCTTGAATCTTCCTTGAAAATCTTCTAACTCTCCGAACTCGCGGTGGATCGAACTACAAACGAGCGCGATCGCAAATCCACCGTTCAAGTCCCTCTAGAATAATAGGTTAAAGGAGGATGTGGTTTCTCGTTATTATTTTCTTATTCTCTCTCTTTTTCCGTTCCTTTTTGTGCATCGTTACATGTGGGATCGCCCGTCTATTTATAAGAAATTCCAAAATCCTAATAGCGTTAGAGATAAGGCCAAATCGGTTATTATTTGTTATCCTAATATGATTAGATTTATCTCTAATTAGCTTTCCAATTTGAAAGCGAGATTAATCCTAATCCAATTAGATAACATAATATCCGTCGGATCGAACCCGCTTATGGGCGTACCCGATTCGATTTAACTGAATGCCAACATATTTTATGTGGGTGCGAAAGTTAATGTTTGTGTAGCATATTGTAATTGAATGTGGTATTTTTTGACACAAAAGTACTTATATTTTTTTGATGTTTTCAACAAAATGTAATTTTGAAAACACTTGTTTGACCTATGCAGCATTCCCGTAAATGTTTTTTTCTTCAGATATATATATCTTTATAGTGATATAGTAGGTTTTATTCTGTAAAAGAATGTGTTTTGCTCAGTCTCGATGTTTTCTAAATTAAATTTTGGCACAAATACTCATTTTGTTTATGTGGGTGATGATATTGCATAGATAAGTTCTCAATAAATTTCTTTTTTTTTTTAAAAAAAAAGAGAAGGTGTTTTTTTTTTTTTTTTTAAATGGATGAGTTCTAATTTTTTGGATAAGTTTTAAAATTAATAAAAAAATTAATAAAATTGTAATATTTTGAATTGACACTTGGGGGATGATTATCTGCCTAACGAAATTTTCGATTATGTAGTGTTGGGGGATAATATTTCAATTTTGTTAATTTTGAAAAATGTGCCTAATATTCAAATTTGTTTTTAAATGTAGTGAGACAGCTGTCAAAAATATTATAGCTGAGCTCATCAAAGGTGATAAGTTAAATGAAAAGAGTTATGATATTTGATACAGAAAAATACAATACACTGCTACATGAATAAGAGATTTTTGAAACCTTCTCTGTCAAAATGATCATAACTTCGGAAGGCACTACTGCATAGTATGAAAGAGAGATTTATAATAAGTGGTTTACGGAGGATTGAACTGCTCGGTATACTATTTTGTGTGTCATGTAAGACGACCTTATTAGACAGTTTGAGACTTAAGAGGCTGTGAATGACATGTGGGATAATCTGAAGATTGCTTTTGAGCAAACTTTAGCTCGAGGCTTCGTACCTTAAATCTCAAGTTTTGATAATATTACGGATCCAAAGCACTCAATGGTCGAGCACCTTCGTGTGATAAGCGTCATAATTTGGGACCTCAAGGTTGTTGGAAACAAGCTCAACAATAAGCAATAGGTTCTTGCAATGAATCGTTCACTGCTGGATCTTGAATGGTTCTAGATGAAGCTTCTAATGATGCACTTCGAGAGTATTAAAATATTTAATGACATCTCATGTCATTTCGAGCTCGAGGCAGAGCGGCTAAAAGGCGAATCATTCTGTCGTTCTTGTTATATGCTCTGAGAGGTGTAGTGGGATCACACCTAAACGTAAAAAGCATAACAATAATAGAGCTGGCGCAGAAAAGTAAAACTAATTGTGTGCAAGCTTTATTTAGTTGGGAAGGCATGTAGAAAGTCTTTTGGTAAGGCTACACGTGCCTCACATCTTTTAGAGTTAATCCACTCAGACATTTGTGGGCCAATGAATATAAGGGTTCGATATAGTGCGTGTATTTTTACACATTCATTGATAACTACTCCTGTTATGGCTATATGTATTTACTTTCTTGCCGATTTTAAGTTTTAAATTGCTTCAAATATTTCATTGCGGAGGTTGAGAATTAAATAGAAAGAAGTGTAAAGACACTTCACACTGATTGAGATCGTGAGTGTTTGTGTGATCAATTCAAGACTTACTATGAGCACATGGGTATCAGTAGACAGCTCACTATTCTTGATACTATGCAATAAAATGGTATTGCAGAGCAAAGGAACCGTATTTTACTGGACATGATTAGGTCGATGATGGTGCAGGCTCATATTCCCATAAAATTTTGGGGAGATGCTCTTTTGACTGCAGCTTACATTCTTAATCGAGTCCGTAATAAATTAGTACTTTCTATCCCATATGAATTGTGGAGCGGTAGAAAGCTGAGTTTACGCTATTTACGCTCTTGGACTATATTTGGTAATTAGATATTGGCTGCAAGAAGACTATATTTGGTAATGGGATATTGGCTGCAGGATTAAATTTTTTTATCCATAAAATATTTCAATATTCTAGAATAGAGAGATATGAAAGTAATTTTTTACTTGGCAAAATTTTTATTTATTTTCTGGAATAGACAAAAATAATGTTTGGTAACTTTTTTGAAATAAAAGAAGAATAGTCAGCAAAGTTTGCCCTTATGTATGTAGTGAATCTTTTTCTTTGTATAGTACAAATACAATACTTATAAATTTTAATATTATTTTTCCAAAAATAATTACAATACTAAACATTATGATTAAGAAATAATTTTTTTTCCTGCAGATCAATGCAATATATAGTAAGATGATTTTAAATTAATTTTTACAATCATGAAATTTATAATAAGCAATAATATAGACAATAATAACTAATTATTTAATTGCCTACAATTTCGTATAGTTAAACAAAGACTCTAATATAGGCACATTGAATTGACCAAGTCTCTAATACTTGGCATATTAGGGAGAAGAGATTTTGAGGTGACACAAAAAGAAGGCAATGATAATTTCATTGCCTGCCCCGAAATTTCCAAGAATGAGTCCTATTCCGAGGGCGGGGGAGAATTAAATTAAGGATTATTTCAGTAAAATTTAGAATAATCTGCTTTAATTGATATAAATTATTTTAGTTATTTTTTTTCTGTTTGGTAGAATAACGAAAATAAATTCGATTATTCCATAGCTATTCCGTTACAAAACGGAGCCTTGAGATTTAGCTAGATATATTTACAGCCTCTCACATAAATTTGAGAAACTCGATCCTAACGTAAGCGAGTTTGTGTTTGTCAGGTATCTTAAAAACTCAAAAAGCTATGTAATGTATGATAAACACCTAGTTGGTGGAATGACCGGATAGAATCTTGTGATGTGAAATTTTTAGAAAAAAATTTTCACGCATTGGTGAAATACGGAGAGACGTGTCTACTTTTGAGGGGGATCGATCACTTTCTAAAATTGTTGGAGGAAGTGGTAGTGATCTTTCGGCTAGTGTGAGTGCTTCCATAAGTGAGAGAATATTTTTGGAAATTGGCAGTTTAGGCCCTCAATTGTGTAGAGTGAATGTGGACATATTCTCCATCGGCATGTTGAGATCGAATGAGAGATTTTCATGCGCAATCTGCTTGATGATGATGAGTTTGCTTTTTATAAAGAAGCACTACAAATGCCAGTTTGCAGTGAATGGATGACTACTATGAGAGATGAAATGAATGAGAAATGAGATGGATTAAGGAAGAACCAAGTATAGGAGTTGGTTGACTTTCCACCTAAATGCAAGCCTAATGAAAATAAATGAGTTTTAAAAAGTAAGTGTAAAGCGGATGGGTCAATCGATAAATATAAGGCTCGACTCGTGGCCAAAGGCTACACTCAGAGATAAGCGATAGATTGTAACGAAATGTTTGCTCTCGTTGTGAGATTTTTTTTTATACGTTTGATTCTAATTTTAGTAGCACATCTGAATTTGAAATTATTCCAAATAGATGTCAAAACAGCTTTCCTCAATGAAAGATTAGTAGAAGAGATTTATATGGATCAACATTAGGGTTTTGTACTCAGAGTTTAAGAAAACAAGATTTATCACCTTTAAAAGATCTATTTATAGTCTAAAACAGTCGTCGAGATAGTGATATTTCACATTTCATGAAACCATCACCTCCATCAGTATGTCTATAATAGAGAAAGATCACTGTGTATATATCAAGAAGATAGAGAAAGAAATTTTGTTCCTCTTCCTATTCGTCGACGACATACAATTGACTGAAAATGACATGGAGTTTATTAATACAACTAAGAAATAATTGTCTCTCAACTTTGAGATGAACGATCTAGGTGAGACGAGATATGTGCTCGGAGTGTAGATGATTTAGGATCGTTTAAAAAGACTTCTTAAATAAATTAGAAAAATATCTTTAAAAAATTAGAAAATATCATCAAAATAGGTTGTTAAGTGAGAATTAAAAATGATTATTACTATTTGTCCAAATGTGAACAATATAAAAAGTACCAAAGTTTACGTGTCTACTAATATGCCTATTTAAGGCAAGTAAATAAATTATTATACCAAAAGTGTCCTTACTTTGGTTAAAAAATTATAAAAATCTCATTTAAATGCTTTTCCATGAAGCCCAAGCTTCAAACTGGAGATTTCAATTTCTTTTGGAGCAAAAAAAAAAGTGCTCATTTTAATATAATTCGATCAAGATAATCTTAAATTCTTTTTGTTCATAAAAAAAAATCTGATAATTAAAATGAAAAATAATTTCATAAGCCAAACTAGGCAATCATTAAATCTGCTAAATTAAAGGAAAAAACTGTCTAACTTTCAAGAATTAATTGTTAATTTATTAGGATTAGGAAGAGTTTTGCTTCACTGTGAATGTTAATTAATCCAAATCATCCAAGTTTCTATTCTCCTCCTTGATAGATCACAAACAAAGATCCCAAAAACATAATAACATCAAAATTCGTACCGAATCACGGAATTTGAGATTCCCAATAAGCCCCAAAATAGATTAAAAAAAAAGGAAACTGCATCAGGAAACAAAAAACAAAACAAACATAGTAGATCACAAAAACCAACATGCACTAACATGTTACTCTCTCTCTCTCTCTCTCTCTCTCTCAAAAAAAAAAAAAAAAAACCTAGAAAAAAAAAAAATATGAGCCCTTATATACATGGATATTTGTACATACTAAGCGACAATAATAATAATAAACTCATGAGGCCTCGCGGGTGACCTGATTCGCCGTCGCCACCACCGCCGCCGTCGCCGTTCCGCTCGGAAACGCTTTTTCATTAAGCCCCTTCTTCTTTTTGTTATTCTCCTCTCTTATTCTCTTTTTAATCCTCTCCTTGCATTGCTCTTGTTGCACATGCACTTGTGCATAGCTAAATCCCACAGAAAACATGCTGATAATAATATTAATAATAATTAAAAGAGAAGAGAATTGTGGAGAATACAAAAAAGCTAATTGTGGGAATGAGTTTTTTTTATTTTGTTGGAGGGGATTTGGGGGTATAAATATGGAGGAATTGGAGGGGCTTTTTGGGAAATTTGATGGGATCCTAACCTTATCTTTGTCTTTTGGGTAAGGTCTGTAGGTGGCAGGTGCCAAGCAGCTGCAGTGCCTGTCATGTATTATTGAGCATTTTTTTGAAAATATCTTAAAAAAAAGGGGAAAATTGATAGGGTCACAAGTGGCAAAAGTTAGGCACATAGCTTGAACAAAACTTTGACTGGGATTGGCCCAACAAGAGATTCCTTCGTCTCAGATACGTTAGGATTCATTGGAATCGATAATAAAATGATAAAAAAAAAACTTCAAATATCACCTATCACCTCTGTAGTTTCGTACTTTCTCACTTTAGTATTCTGTAGTTTAAACTGTATAAATTTAGTGTTATATAGTTTTATTTTTATCATTTTATTATCGATTCCACTGATTTTTTTCGTTAAATTAGCGACAGAGTTAGAACTAAAAGGGTACTGAAGTGAATATTCGATAAATCTAGATAGAGTATCTGAAATTTTTTGTATATAATTTAACGAAATATTAACGAAAAAACTGACAAAAAGATAAAAATAAAAGCATGAGACACTAACTTAATACACTTTAAACCACATGATACTAAAGTGAAAAGTGCGAAACCACATAGGTGGTATTTGAAGTTTACCCTAAAAAATATGACTCAATAAAATTGAAACAAAAATTCGGTTGACCGTGTTAAATTTTCGTCTAGGTGTTCATTTTCAGCATGTAATTTTAATTTAGAAATATTTTTTGAGATCTACGCGTCGAGCTGCACAACTTGTTCAGGCCGAGTTTGGGTTCCAAATTCAACTATTTAGACTTCTATTTTTAACAGTTTTAGATTATTTTTAAAAAATTTTGTATTTTTTTCTGCTTTGAGTCTGGCTGTTTGGTTATTTCTGATTGTTAAAATTTATTATTTTTAATCATGGTAGGATTCTAGCATCGACTACGCCGTTTGATTACTATAACCAATTTTAAAGTTGATTAATAATATTTTTGTTTTGTTGAAGAAATGTGTTCTTTGTATGTCTCTTTCTTTTCGTCTTGTGCTTCTTCACTCACAACGCTGTTTAGACTTGCGTTACATTTATTATGTCGATAGCAGGAATTTTTAGTTACGTGATCGATAGATGGGAAGGTCTTTATGTTGGAAACCGTCATCTTTTAAGTCTGTATATTTTATTGAAGATAAAGTTCAGATTGAAGTATATTTTTGGGCGAACTGAAGTTTAAGTAAATTTTTTTTTTTTTTTTCGTTGTTTGCTAGTATAACTGGTTCTGTTATATATTTTATAGAAAATGAATGACATAAAACCTGAATGAAAGAGATGGATTGACATTTTATTATATTTCTCTACCACTATTTTTTCACCATAATTGATTTCGGTTTACGACAGGCCGAAGTCAATTACGATATTTTAAAAAATTTGAATTTATCGAAGATGAAGTTATGATAAATTAAACAACAAAAATAAATATTTACAATGAAAAATGAATCAGCCTCTCTTCACATTCCGTGTAAAACAAACATATCCTAATAAGTGTGAACTCAATCCAGTCCATGCCGTCTTAGGTGACAGGTATATGCTTGTTTGGGTTCAAAACGTTGAGCTAAAACCAGGGGCTAAGGTTATTAAATCTGGGTTCGACTTGAAGCTGATTTGATATGCGTTCAGTAGGAAATTTTTTTTTTTTTTTTTAAAATTCCATCTTTGTGTTCTGTAGTTTAAAATGTATCATTTTTATGCTCTGCGGTTTTATTACTTTCTTTCTGTCAGTACCTCTGTTAACTTCCCGTTAAATTATATATAAAAAACTTAAAATACCCATATATGGCTTGTCGAATATTTATTTTAGTACTTTTTGATTTGTTGATTTAGTGAAAAAATTAACGGAGAAGACAACAGAAAGAAAAAAACGAAACCATAAAATACTAAAGTAATATNGGATCGGGATGGGAGCTCCACCAACCCGGATCCGTTTGCATCCCTAATGATACATAGTTAAATTCTTAAAAATATAAAAAAAAAAAAAGAGGGCTGATAAAGTTTGGGTGGGGTTAGGTTTTTGACAACCCGGTACAATCCGGGTGTTTTCCCACTTGACTTTGTCTGGATTGGATCGGGTGAAACTTTTAGCGGGTCGGATTGAGCGGACTAAATTTGCTTAGATCCGTTTCTATCTGATTAGATTGCAACATAGTGGTATAAGTATTAGTGGTTTATTGAGTTTAGATTTTGCACTTCTAATATAAATCCTACTCAACAACACTTCAAATTTGGATACTCGTTTCCGCAAAAGTTAAGAGCTTACTAACAAAATATATTAGAAGGGTAAATTCTAATCATTTATCGCCCATTAAAAAATAAAAAACAAAAAAAAACCAAATTGCAATATGAATGATAGAAACGATTCTGAATCATATTGTGAGACCCCAGATAGTCCTATATATGAAATATAGTAGGGCTAAACTCTTAACCTGGCTTAAGTATTTTGGGTGGTGGTAAGGCCCAAAAGGTTAAGAGAGTTAAGCGTGCTAGGACGATAGTAGTCTTAGGATGGGCGACCCTATGGAAAATTGGGGCGTCACAGTTGATATCAGAGCCAGTTACCAACCGAAAGTGTGAGATGAATCTCGACTGAGCCAGAATGATACAGCGGAAAGAGCAAAACTCTCATACTGTTGACTGTTGTGGATAGAGTGCGGCTCCCCTACAAGGTAGGTTTAGACTAGCGAGACGAGTCTCATATCGCCTGATACTTGTGAGTCTGAGCCCGACGATGACGTCAGGGTTTAAAAGGGAGAGATTGTGAGACCCCGAGTAGTTCTATATATGAAATATAGTAGGGCTAAACACTTAACCCGGCTTAAATATTTGGATGGTGATAAGACCCAAGAGATTAAGAAAGTTAAGCGTGTTAGGACGGAAGTAGTCCTAGAATAGATGACCTCCTAGAAAATTGGGGCGTCACACATATGTTTAAATATAAAAGTAAGCGATCAATAGTTGAGATGGAGGTTTAACCCTGAGTGTGCCCTCACGTGATGTAGACTTAAAAAAAAAAAAAAAAAAAAAAAATGAAGAGCTCCTCTTAGAGGGATTAGAGGGGGTTCATCCCACTAATATTTTTAATATCTAGTTAAAGAGAGGGCATTTTTTTTTTCTTTTTGATAGCAGTGAGATCTCTACTGAGTGGTTGTTTGATTGCACATAATTACACCTGTATTGCTATTATAATTACATGCAGATCCGAATCTAATGTTTGTCTTGATGGATTTGAACTCAACTATTGCAATTGCAACTACACCGAGAATGCTCAACTGCAATAATTGAAACTACGCCCAAATTTGCTGTAATCCTAATTACAGCATTTGAAGAGAGCAATTTTTAAATAAAAATAAGCTTATTGTCTTAATAATTTTTTAAATATTTTTTTTTCTTTTTATACATAGATAATAATTTCACCATCTTATAAATAAAACAATAGAAATTTGTAAATGCACTCTTCTACCATATGCAACTTTTGTTCAATCAAATAAGATATATATAATTATAATTACTGTATATTAATTGCTTTAATTTATTACTGTATTTATAATTACGTCAAATCAGACGACCCTAAGTTTTCGCTCCAACTTGAGACAGAGGAAAATGGTAATAGGTTCAATTGTCTAGTGCAAAGTGGGGAGGCATGGTCTTTAGCCCAAACTGGGCCTAACTTCATTTTTGACCATCCCTTTTTTTTAAAAAGAAGTTTTTTTTTTTTGGTTAATTTATTTTATCTTATATTAATGCTTTAATGGATAGAACTGTAGAGAGGTCGGTTGGGACAGCAAACTGATCTCTAGCGACAGGTAGGTTTGGGTGAGGTTCCGCGCACTACCAAGTCCAGGAAAGCAACATAAAAATTAGGCATCGATGTGTAAACACTAATAAGGGCATATTTGATTCATCTATTTTAGACTATAAAATTAAAATAAAATTTATTGATTTTGATAGTTGTCATTTGTTTTATAGAAATCGGACTCCAGTTCCATTCCGTTCTGGAATAGAAATGACCAAATTTATTTATGCCCCAATTTGATTTTGAATCTCGGATTAATCTATTCCAAAGTAAACTATTTAAAGTTCCTTTTCACCAACATCTTCCTCCTCTCTTTTAATCAAAATCTTCTCTAAAATATTTTAAATTTTTATGTCGATTCTATTCCAATAATTAATCAAACATTTTTGGATGATCCGTCATTTTATTTTTCATTCCAAAGCAATTCAGTTTTATTTCTCATTTATATTCCAATCGTAAACCAAACATGCCCTAATATGAGAGCTTCGACAACAAACTCGCTAAACTTTTAGTTTCGACGATTAAATCTTCTAAATTTTATTAAAAAGTTAAAATTTTTTCTCTTCTCAAGCAAATTTACTGATTAAATAGTCATTTTGAATGAATGTCAAGCACGTAATCGTATGAAGCTTTAAAGTTTAAACACAACGAAATCTACATTTTCCGCTTTAAATTTTTTAGAAAAAAGCAATAAAAATTGTACATGAATCCAGCTAGTTTCTAATCCTAGTACTGAATTTTCATCCAGGAGAAGAGAGGAAGTTTATTTATTTATTTATTTATTTATTTATTTATTTTTCTCAGAAGGACCAATTGAACCATTTGATAGAATATAGAAAACTAGTTACTGATATTGCAACCACTTCAGTAATGGGCACAACAAGCACCATCATGGATAACTCAATCCAAACAAGGTTATCCTAATCCAAACACGATCATCATATGCTTCAAACACAATATATGCGTATGCATGACCTACGGACATCTCAAAAAATATATATATATTACTTTTCCTTCTACATGCGGCTTGCGTTTCATCGGTGCTTCATGCACAAATAATTACTCTTCCCCACAGCCAAAAAGCATAGAAACCAAAACAGCAAAAGAAGAGAACAACAATAAAACTGATGCAACATTTCACAACACGAGCATAGTCCAAGAGATTGCGCATAGCGCTAATAACAATTTAAAAAGATTTCACAGCAAAGTCCAAGTTTAAACTCAAAATTATGGAAACTTTTGAGACTTATCGAAATTTCCAAGGTAAGGTGCTCATTTCACAATACAATGCTCCTCAAATAGAACTCTTACAATGGTATCATTGCGGTGTACAAGGTATTATTTATGAACACAGTATTCAAATTACATTTTGCAAAGCTCAGAATTAAGTGCAATGAGTTTATCAGAATACACTCACAACGGTAAGGTGCTCATTTCACAATACACTGTTCCTCCAGTAGAACTCTTACAATGGTATCATCGTTGTGTACAATGTATTTACGAACACAGAATTCAAAGTACAGTTTGCGAAGCTCGGAATTAAGTGCAATGAGTTTATCAGAATAGGGGTTACAACAGTCCGAGAGCCCTAAGCTGATGAACATGCTCCGGGGGAAGTGGCGGTGGGCACCAATTTGTTCCCTCGCCGTCAACATCCTCAACTACATACTCCTGTATAATGTACAACATTTCAATGCCACTAGTTAAAATGTGTGGATACATCTAAAACAACGATTATAACTTTGATAATTTAGGGTAAACATTGTCCCTGCAATCCTCTAATTAGTTTTGCTTTAGTCTCAAATCTTTAAATTTAAAGCATGTCTATCATGTATTCTGTAATTGGTAGCAAAGTTCGTGTTCTCACAAGATGAGTACCTTTTGTTATTTGAATAGAAAATCAATGCTTAAGACTCCTCACCCGATTTCAAGAGATATTGAAGATTGAAGTGAATGTCAAGTGTACAGTAAGAGTACACACTTTAACATTTTAGTCGCGGCAATAGTAAGAATTAATGAGGACTATAATGAAACAATTACATTTAAACTAGTTGGAGTCAAATGCTTCAGTTTAAAGACCGGTAAAATAAAGTGAAACCTTGGAAGGAGTCAAGGGGACAGCATTACAATTTACATGAATAAATTATTTAAAAATACAGACTAGCTAAATACAGGTAGAGTATTAGGTTTGGTCTCTCAGCAAACAAAAAATAAAAAATAATAGCAGACATCCATTACAGAAACTGGTGTTTTAGGTAGTGAAATCAAAAATTTTGAAGTTCCAAGTACCCATATCAAAATAAGATGCAATGCTGTTAAGATCTATACATTATTTACTTTAATTTACAATAAAAGCTCAAGCTTACTTTCGTTAGCATCCTTTTAGCAAGTATATGATAATGCCGCTGCCAGATCCGCTGGCCGACCATTGTTGCCACGAGAACGCTATAAAATATACCGATAACTGTGAATAACCCAAGCACAATTATTCCAATTATAAGCAGCAGGGGCAGGCCAGCCTCCCCGGCCCCACTTAAGCAACCACCGCATTCGCCTGCGGTGCCCGCACAACCCTCGAAGCATGCAGTGCAGTCAGTCCACATGCAGAGCGTGCCGGGTAGATGGCAATCTGCACACATTCTAAAACAATACAAAGAAAGTCATTCAGTATTCAGATTAGGTACAAGCAGATTGTCCTTCACTGAACTACATAGCACATATTCAAATGGGTATCTGAACGTTATGCATTTTTGTTTTACAAACCAACCTCTTTGTCAAAAGTTAATGTTATGTATAACCTTTCTAACAGAATATTGTGTAACCTGTCATTTGATGCCTGGTTGGCAGAATATCCTGTACCTTTTTTGATGGAAACCGTTAATTTCTAATTAGACTTGATAAAAATCTTATGAAAATCAAAGTAATGAAAGGTTGGTGCTAAAATAAAATTTCCAAATTTACATACCCATCTCAATATGTGCTATAGGTCATGGTAGTTCTGTATGTTTTTACCCATGACAAAATAACAAAATGAAGGGGTACTTATTGATTCTACTACAGCTGTGTTTTAGTGCAACGGCCTGTTTGCCCCTGTTGGAGCTGTTTTATGAAGCAAATAACAATTTTTCGTTACAGAACACCCAATACCCTCCAAGCAAGTGCTTCTAATTAGAGTTTCTGATCTTAGGACTTAGAAGCTCATTTCAACTTCCTATCATAGCAAAAGTTCTTAACTTTTTACTTTTTTTTTTTGCCAAACACTTGGCTCATGCTTCTAGAGAATTTCTCTACTTCAAAAAGTAGAAAATACGTGGTTAGCAAATAAAAATGAACTTCTAGGCCCCAAAGTCAGAATCTCCAAAATGGAGCTCCTGCTTTTGTTACAACAGGAAACTGTTGGCTACTGCAATGAATATTAGTGTGGCTCTTCGAACAAATCTACTCAAAACAGTACTTCTTCAGAAGCCTCCAGCTGGGACAAACAGGCCCTATAGCTTTCTATAGAGGTGCTTAAGAAGAAAACCATGTTAATTTTGGATCAATAATCAAACCGAAGATAAACAAAAAGTTGGCTTAGTTTGTACCCTGGGTGGCAGCAACAGAGACATAATTCTCGACAAGGCTGAGCCAAATCATTCCGCACTCTTCGATCATAGCAAGTTATAAAGCATCCAGAAAACCCAAGCAGGGCAAAGAACAAAAGTGCCCCTGAAAGATTGGTGGCCATGGTATTGTCAATCTGAAAATAGTAGACATCTATCTACAACTTCCGAAACACAAGAATACATTAAGGAAAAACGTAATCTAGGCAGAACAACCATGACAGTTTTAAGTCTTCACATGACTTCACAGGACAATACAGCTGAAAAATTTAATACAATGGCTGATAGATAGCAAGCTTCTTTAAAAGAGCCCTATTTAAGATATTATATTAATAAATAAATTATGTTAAAGCACCATGATGCAGAACAAGCCTGATGTTATGTTGATCAGATTAAACCAATTTAGTTCATCGTCTTTTAAATTAGATTAGATTACTTGATCATATCATTTAGTTCGTTAAATAAAATTTTTTATCTATCCTCTTATTTGGCATTATTTTTATTTACTTTCAGATTTTTATCGTTTAGTTAATTTCTAGATAAGGCCGTTTAATTTAGTTGTTTAAAATAAGATCAGATTTGAAATTGGTTATGTGTAGCTAAGGCTAATAGTATAAATAAAGCATACAGCTTCATTGTATGAGGATGATGATATCAATAAATTAATAAAAATGATTCGGAGCTTCCATGCACAAGCAATCTTTTCTGTTTTCCTTCGCGAATGTATCATCCTAGAGTGAGTCCAGTTCCGAAGCGAATTCGGTTCAGGAGTGAATCCTAATAATTTTTTTTTATTTTTTTCTAATAATCTTTTCTATTTTTTATTTTTCTATTTTTTCTAAACTTTCTTTTATTTTTCCTTAATTTCGTAATTTTCATAATTTTTTTTCAATTCTGAAAAATTCCTAAAAACAAAAAAAACAGTTATAAACTTTCAAAATTTCAAAAAAAAGCTTTTGAAATTATATATCATATTTTGGAGCCTGCAAAACATAGGACCTCATATTCCAGCCTACATCACATAATTTCTCTGGTACCGAGAATTTGCTCTTTTTTTTCTCTCTTTTTCATACAAGCATATCTCATAACTAAATTTTTCTGAGGCATGTATTCCAGAAAATTTAGAACACTTCTCATGTAGATTATCGCTGCTGACAAACATATTACCATTCCAAATAACTCAATTCCAACATAAACATGCGATGCAGCATAGAGGTAGTAGAGATTATCAAAAGAACTTCGCGATCAAGAACTTCACCGCATATATAGTAGAAACTAACTTCACTGTCGAAGCCCCATGCCAACCGCAACCAGTATTGCTGATAACCATCAATTACATATACCAGATAGGCCAATGATGAGATTACCTGAATTTGAGCCATAAAGATTCAGACTAGGGAGGAGGGAAAAATGCTAAATTCTAAGTAAGAAGAGATCACAGACTTACAAGTTGAACTACTATGAAGATGAATAGCATGTCTCGAGTTACAAAGAAACGGAACTTCAAAGTTCTCCATTTCCTATCAGTGTGAATTTGAACCCTCAAATAGTAAGGAGCCTTGCAGGTTGTGCAATGGGAAAATGCAAAACCTTCCTGGAATGTAAAGACACAACGAGAAGCGTAACACTTTAAGCTATAAATAATAATAATAATCTTCCATAGCAAAGCAAAAAATGAGAAGAAAACAGGAAACCAAATCCATATCAATGAAAAAGAGGTGGAATTATTTGACTTTTTTAGGAAAACAAATTTTTCTCAGTACGAATTTCAACCTCTGTACCAAAAACCTTTCACTACAATGCACTGTTTACTTTCCTCTTAGCATGAGTTGCTTTTCTTTCTCCGAAATTCAAAGATTTCACCATATATTAAATCGCTGTTGGCGTGCCTAATCTTACAGACCAATTCATCTAGATTTCCAAATTCCAACAAGCTTGATCCATCAGAATTTTGCCATAATCATCAGGTTGAAGCATCCAATTACAACACAGAGACAAATCAAATTTGCCATTTCATCTAGAGTTGCATTAGATTACGCATCGCATTGCAATGTGGTCAATGGAATGAATAAAATTTGCATGAATTTGGGTTCCCCAACCTCATTTCAGATTCTTGCTGCAACAAAAGCTCCAGCTTTTTCTGGTCACCAAACGAAAAAAGGTAGCTGCGGCTGAAAGCAGAAGAAGAAGCAGAAGCTCACATACCTTTACAGATCGCCAGTGATCAAGGCACTCGCGGTGAACGTACTTCGAAGTCCCCTTACACTTGCACGGCGCTATGAAATCCCTACCTATAACCACACAAAACACCCAATCCCACCACCTAGATCATCAAAAAAGATGGCAAAAAAACCACAAAAAAAAAAAAAAGAGCACCCTGATTCCAAATTCATCAAATCCTCTCCAAATGAACAACAAGGGAAAGAGGGAAGGGTCCGAACCGTCGGTTTCGAGGCAGATTCGGCATTGGAACTGCTCCCCGGCGCCGGATTCGAGGTCGATCTCGTCGTCGCCCGGCTCCGCCGCCGCCGCGGGGGCTGTGAGAGGGGAGGAGCTCCGCGGATCGGCCATGGCGATCAGGGAGCGGTGGGATCAAAGAGGAGAGATCCAATCCGAAGGAGAAATCGAAGAGAGAGAGGGAGGGTATGTACATAAATCGAAACCCTAGAAACTCTTCTTCCTCGTCTTTGTCGTCGTGTTGGTCGTTCCCCTCTCTCTCTCTCTCTACATCTCTAGAGAGAGTTTTTGTATAATTACGACATTGCTCCAAAATGGTAAGTTTCTAATACTGCTTTAGTACATTCTACGCTCATTTAACGTTTCACTCTTTATAAATCTGTGTATTTATACATGTCCCTTTGTACATTTTTAATTTTAAAAAATGGCTCAAAAACAAAAGTGAGCTAACTTTTAATTAGTTTTATTATACCTAAGAGGTGTTTTGTTGCATGTAATTGTATCCAGATTCAGTGTTTTGTTGCATGTAATTGTATCCAGATTCAAATCTGCTGTTTAATTTGATATATTTGAATTCAGTTACTATAGTTAAAACTGTAAGGACTCAATTGCTGTAGTTAGAGAGAATAACTTTAAATAAAGATAAATTTACTTTTCTAATCACTTTTTAAATGAAAAATCTTATTTCTTTCTATATTAGAAATAATTTATCACTACGTATATAAAATACTTTTTAATTATATGAAACCAAATATATTATTTAAAGTTGTGATACTTTCTACAACATCAAACCAATCAAAATACATAAAGTTTTTTTGAGAAAAATCAAAATACATAAAGTTACTGCAATATTTATAACTATTCTGTATTTCTAAATATATCTAACTAAACGGTCCCCTAGTAAAAATATTTTTATTTCAAAAACCTAGAGGTTACAGAGGTGTCAATCAGAATAGTAGAATTGACGGGCACATCACAAAATAGTTTTTTTTTTTGAGAAAGAGAAAGGTAGCATGTTGTTCGTTTCGTTTATTTCTTTTAAAAATAAACTTAGTTGAAAATATGAATCAAATAGGATTTGAATTTTGGACCTCAAATACTAACTATCAAATTCTTTGTCATTTGCGTTAGGGACAGTCGGTCACATCACAAAATAGTTGTAGTTAAGATAATATTATATTGCATAGATTACAACCATTATAATATATTTTTTACAATAAAATAAAATTAGCAGTTAAGAAGATGGACGTAAATTGGTCGCATTGTCAATATAGCAATGACTCAGTCATGATGTATTTTTTATCATAAAATAAAATTAGCAGTTAAGTCGATGCTACATGTAAAATTGAGAGGAGGAAATCACCATTCATTTTTATATAAAATTAAAATAAATAAATGTGTCTGAAAATTAGCAGTAAGAAGCATTGACTTAGTTACAATATATTTTTATAATAAAATAAAATTAGCTGTTAAGAAGGTGCCAGATGTAAAATTGAGGGACCTATTTCAAAAAAAAAGTCTAATATTGAGGGACCCACCATAGGCGCTGTATATGAAATTAAAAAAATAAATAAATAAATGTGTCTGAAAATTAGTTTAAAAAGATGATAGATGTAAAGTTAAGGGACCTCTTTGAAAATATCCTAATGTTGAGGGAGTCACCATATATATTCTGTAAAATAAGATGTATACCCCCTTTTGGGAAAAAAAATCTACATGTACACTCCATCTAGGGATGTACAATTTACACCCACCCATTGATTCTTTTACTTATCACATCATTGCTCATAAAAAAGAGTGTTTTATAATTTTACAACTTAGCCCATCTAAAGATTATAATTAACACGAGTCCTATTAATGCATATTTAAAAGTTATAATTAACGCTCTAGTCTTATTAATGTTTTTTTCACTAAAAATTAAAAAGAGTTGTTTATACCCGTAAACCATTGAATTAAGGATTGTAATGATTACAACCATTTTGAGTTGTACACTTAATATTTCACCATAAATAAATGTACTTGAAAATTAAAAGTTAAGGTAATTTACTAAATTAAATATACGAAACAGATAGCATGCTACCTATCTCTTAAAAAAAAAAAAACAGTTAAGAAGATGTTAGTTGTAATATAAAGGGCCCTATTTCAAAATAGGCTAATGTTGAGGGAGCAATATGGGGAGAACTATTTCATTAGGGAGTAATCTGGAGGGACCTATTTCAAAATTGGCTAATGTTGAGGGAGCCGCCATACATACTTATAATGTAATATGGAGGGTAGACCTGGCAATCTCTACACGTATTTGTGGTTACCCATAAATTTGCCTACAAATTTACAGGTATGAAAAATAATTTTCTTGCCCGGAAAATTTTAAAAAAGGTGGGTACCCATTTAGTTTTTGCATTTTCGGCAATCCGCGGATATTCATAAATATCTGCATATATTTTTTAATTAAAAAATATAATTTTTATAATATTGATTTTATAATTAGGAAAATTTTATTAGTTTTGTATCATAAAAATTTGGGATAATAAAATACTTTTATATTATATAATTTATGCGTTTTAAAATTTTATATTGTTTATTACATGTTATGATATTTCAAACAACAAACTATATTATGTTTTTAAAAATTAGATATATGTGTTTTGTATTTCGAAAGTATAGGAGCAAAAAATAAAAAAAGTCTTGTGGGTAATTTGCATGCCCATCTGCCCTCCTGTGGGCAAGTATGGATAAAGATATTGACTACCTACAAATTTACAGATAAATTTTATTTACATCCATATGACCTGTGAGTATAATAATCCGCCTGTAGGTTATCCAATTTGCTCGTTTACTAGGTCTAATGGAGGAACGAATCTATACATTAGGGGGTTGTGACTATAAATATGGAGGGACGTATTTCAAAAAATAAGCTAGTCATTCATTATACATAAAACTAGAAAGTGAACAAGGGAGTCACCATACATATTTACGATGTAATATAAGGATGGCTCCATATATAAAAACCAAAGGACGATTTTGTACATAAAAATAAAGCCTTGTGGGTAAATCTCATACCCATCCGCCTCTCGTGAGCGGGTATAGATAAAGATATTGACTACCTAAAAAATTTACCGATAAATTTTATCTATGCCCATATAACCTGTGGATATAATAATTTGCCCGTGGATTATTCAATTCGCCTGTTTGCTAGGTTTAATGGAGTGAGGACTCTATACATAAAAAATATACATATATATGAACCTACAAAATAGGCTAATGTTAGGGGTTGTGATCGTACATATGGAGGGATGTATTTCAAAAAAGACTAATCACCCTACGTAAAACTAAAAAGTGTCTGAGGAAGTCACCATACATATTTATGATGTAATATAAAGGCGGCTCTGTACATAAAAATAACAAGTGGACATACGAAAAAAAATGGAGAAACGTATTTCAAAATAGGGTAGTCACCGCACATAAAACTAGAAAGTGTTTGAGGCTAGTCACTATACATATTTATGATGTAATATAGGGACGGCTCCGTACATAAAAAATAAGAAGTGGACCTACGAAAACAATAGAGGGACGTATTTCAAAATAAGTTAGTCACCACACATAAAACTAGAAAGTGTTTGAGAGTGTCACCATACATATTTATAATGTAATATAAGGATAGTTCCGTACATAAAAACCAAAGGATGATTTTGTACATAAAAATAAAGTCTTGCGGGTAAACCTCATACCCATCCGCCTCCTATGGGCGGGTATGGATAAAGATATTGACTATCCATTATCTATACCCATATGACATGTAGATATAATAATTTGTCCGTGAATTATTCAATTCGTCCGTTTACTAGGTCTAATAGAACGACGACTCTATACATAAAAAATTATATATATAAGCCTACAAAATAGGCTAATGTTAGGGATTATGACTGTACATATGGAGGGACGTATTTCAAAAACCGTTAGTCACCATACATAAAACTAAAAAGTGTTTGAGGGAGTCACCATATATATTTATGATGTAATATAAAGACGGCTCCGTACATAAAAACTAAAAGACGATTCCGTACGTATATAAAAAATTATATATATAAACCTACAAAATAGGCTAATGTTAGGGGTTGTGATCGTACATACGAAGGGACGTATTTAAAAAAAGACAAATCACCATACATAAAACTAAAACGTGCCTGACGGAGTCACCATATATATTTACAATGTACTATAAGGATGACTCCGCACATAAAAACCAAAGAATGATTCCGTACATAAAAATAAAAAGTGGACCAACAAAAAAACTAACGGGCGATTCCGTATGCAAAAATAAGAAGTGAACCAACGAAAAAATTTAAAAACTAGATGTGTCTGAGGCCAGGTTGTGACAATATATGGAGGGATGTATTTCAAAAAAAGCCAGTCACCATACATAAAACTAAAACGTGTCTGAGAGAGTCACCATATATATTTACGATGTAATATAAGAGGTCGACTCCATACATAAAAACTAAAGGACGATTCCGTACATAAAAATAAAAAGTGGACCAACAAAAAAACTAAAGGACGATTCCCTACATAACAATAAAAAGTGGACCAACGAAAAAATTTTAAAAACTTTTTGATGTGTCTGAGCCCGGGTTCGAACCGGGGACCTCTAGTGTGTGAGACTAGCGTGATGACCAACTACACCACCCAGACAATTGTGCTAGAAATCATCAAAATTTATTATTCTTAAATAATATTTTACTAAATTTTTTTTCATTTAAATCTGAATTGGATTGTGTTTTATGAATGTATATGGAAATTCAAAAACGATTTTAAATAAAACTACTTGAAAGGATGCTAGCAACTTAATTTGCTTTTGTATCTTTTCGAGCAACTATTTTTATGCTGATTGGACGTTTTCAATCTATTTGAAGATTCAAACAACTCATTTCAGTTTTCCGCAACAATAATACAGGAGACCATAGGGACTCGTTAGACTGCTTTGCACTACAAACTGATTCTTACTCGATTCAGTGGCAAGCTGCTCGAAGCAGTCGCAATAATGGTTGAACAACAAATTGAACCTGTTAAATCTTAAATTGAGCATTTTTTTAAAACAATTGTTTGAACTTTGAAGTACATATATTTACAGGTTGGAATGAGCATCAGATGGATCAGTTTGATTTGATGTATCTTCTTCTTCTTCTTTTTCTCGAAGCTAAAATCAACTTATGGAATAAACTAAACCGATGCAAATAAAGTGATTTCATTTGTTGATTTATACACGTTATTATCCATTAAAATTTTATATAGTTATAAGTAGGATTAACAATTTCAACCATTTGATATCAAACTATTTTAAGATTTTAACTTATTAATTAAAATCAAACCAATTAGTTTTTTAAGAGAGAAATGCTAACAATTTTATTCATTAGAAAGATAAACTTAGCTACATAGATAAGACAAATGAGAATCATGGAATCAAAAAATGGAAGGAAAAAAAAAAAAAAAGAAATGAGAGAGGAGGAAATGAGAGTCCCCTTCTCCATCAAACTCTTCCGAAAAACCCACCTCCTCACCTCCTGTGAATGAGCTTCATCAAGAGTCACCAAAAACAAAAATATGCTATACAATTAGGGCTGTCAACGAGCCGAACAAGAGCGAGCTGGAACTGCTTTGTGCTCGTTCGTTTATTAAACAAGCCGTACGCAAGTTGACTCACTAAAGTATCAAGCTGAAAAATTTAGCTCAGGTTTTACTAGTTTATTAATGAGCAGAAAATAAGCTAGCTTACAAATAGCAAGTTCAATTGTGGGTCCTACTACTAACTAAAAAGTTGTTAAAAAAATTTAGAAAATTAAGATCTTAATCTAATCATTAAAACTAATCAGATATAGGTCTTCTAGTATATCTATACTATGGGCGCGTTTGGTTCAAAATCGGAATCAGAATCAGAATCGGAATCGAAATAAGTTAGAATCGGAATCGGAATGACTCATTATTTAATTCTGTTTCGGTTGTTTCCTGAATCCGAATTAGAATAAATCATTTCCATTGTCGGTGTTTGGTTTAGATAAATATAAAAAACGTAATCAAATTGATATATTAACTTTATCTTTATAATATATTAATTTAATGTCACACCTCGGATTACACGTTTTTTCAGGCACGCCAACAGACCCACTGTATACATAGGAATTTTTCCTGTATACGAAGCGATAGCTGTACCTGTAACAAAATCAAACTACAACCACAAGGTGAAGAGTTGCTAAACTGAAAATAGAATATATATAAAAATCTCGAGCGGTTCAGAGCATACAAAAAAGTACACTACACACTCGCTCTAGCGAGTTCCCCGATAACAACATATGTATATAAAAACCCCAAAACTATCTGTGGGAGGTACTCCTCTAATACTACAGCAAATCTGGAAGGGATTTAGCTCGCGATTCCCTTTCCATGATCAGAATCAGCAACAGCAGCAGCCGCAAACGAAGGCTTTGCAAAAAGGGATCAACAACTGGGTGTGAGAACTACTGCAAAAAAGAGTAATCCTCAGTGGGTACCGTTACCGACCTTTACGACTCACTCACTAAGTCTATAGAAAAATGTGCAAGAGATAGTAAGGAAAGCTGAAAATCCTACAGCTATATGTCACTATACTATCGCTAACCAACACTAACTGTCTATAGATATAACAATGCAATCTCTGACCCAATCTCACTAGAGGCTGTGAACACATTCGTCCCGCCTGTCGAAGTTACACCAACCACCACCACACTGGGTTGTCGGTGGAGAGCAAGTCCAACCAGGACACTACGATATCAGCGCAAAAGTACTAAGCCCGACTCCGGAGTGGCACTCGAGGGCGCTACCCAACCGAGTATGCAAGTGTATCTCTACCGAGCTCAGTCAAGCTCTCACAGGCTATAATCAAAGCAAATGGGTCTAACTGGTCTAACAACCAAAGCTCACGTGTCCTTGGCACAATCTGATGCAAACACAGCAATCTGGGTCCACCGTCAACCGTGACGGCATCCGACAATTTAAAACAGTCTGCATATTACTGTAAAATAAATTCGGCATTCCAGCACTAGCGTAAATTCATTCTATACTATTCTCGGTATTCACCACATATAAACAGCGGCGATATAACGGAACCACAGCTCCTAAAGCTAAATCTAGCAATTTTCAAAAAGTGACAGTGTAGAATCTATATGTTTTCTCCTAAGTCAATTTTAAGTTCAACACGTAAATTATACTGCTAGCTTAACTCCAAATTCAGATTTTAACTCTAATTCATGAATTCGAGTACTAGCAAGAAAATAAACAAATGATACATGTTGAAGATATAGAAACTTAGGAGGCATTCCGGCGATTTCGGTAAACTTCAACCCACCTTGAATCGCTAATTCAACTACAGCAAGAAGTCGAAAGGAGAGAAAACCACGCGCTCGCCCTGCCTCCAACGACGCAACCGCGACGACGCACACTCGAACGGCCCTCGGAATCGACGTCAAAAATCTTCCGAGCTCGAGTTGCGATCTCCACCTCGAGCACGTCCAAGAACTAGAGAGAGAGAGAGAGCAGCAAACAAAATCTCTTTCTCTGTCTCTCTACACATATATAAAGCGGTGGGGATAAGGTTGAAGGTATCGACACATCTCTGCCCAAAATACCCCCCACCTACTCAAAAATCCAGCTAGAATACCGGTACCCGATTTGGTTATCGAAACTCAGCCTCTTTGCTAGCAAGTTCGCACACAGGGTACCGGTACCAACCCGATGCCGTACCGGTACTCAGCATCAAATTGGCGCAACCCGAGAGCATGCTGCTCTGGAAAAACACTGGGGTACCGGTACTCCCATATATGGTACCGGTACTCAACACTGAAATCCTACACTTTGTGGATTTCAGCGTCAGAACTCCATTCTTGCCTCGCGTTAAGTCCGTTTTGCGTCCATTTCGCGCCAAAACGACTTCGACTTGTTCCGACACTTTTCAGATGGATCGACAAGCCTCAGATGCTGAAATCTCACGGGCAACCCAAAAACCAGGGATACTACATTTAAATTCAAATCGAAAATTAAATACTAAAAAATTACATCAAAATTTTGAAATAATGTCAAAATTTTAAATCTATTTTTTTAAAAAAAATTAAACTTTGAAATTGAGTAGATAATTCAAAATATAAAACTAAATTTTGATTTATTCAAATTAAAACTTAAAATTATAATTTAAATTTTAATATGAATCCATAAATTTAAATTAAGTTTTAAATAAAATTTGAATAAAACTTTATGTAAATTAAAATTTATTTTAAATTCAAATTCATAAGTTAGATTCGAAATACTTGATTAAATTTTAATTTTTAATTCAAATTCAAATTAAAATTTAAAATTATAAATTTAATTTTTAAATTTAAAATTATATTTTAACTTTTAAATTAAAAATTATATTTTAATTAAAAATTAAAAAATAAATTCAATCTGAATAAATATCCATTCCGTCCTTTAATTTCCAATCCGGCCTCTTAGGCCGGATTGGAAAAGAGGTGATTGGGGACCACTCGGGAATCGGAATCGGAATGGTTCTCTCGCGTAGCAAACACCAACAAACGGATTCGCCGATTCCGATTCCGATTTTGATTCCAGGGCGAAAAAGAAAGCAAAGCAAACACGCCCTATATATAAAAGCACGTATTTCAAATTACGGTTTATTGACAGAACCATATTAAAAGATATAAAGATAAAAATAAGAATATAAGGATAAGGATAGATATAAAGATAAAAATAAGAATATAAGGATAAGGATAGGAACCGGTATGAATAGATACATAATGAAATAAACTTTTAATTCATCTTTTTTTCCTAGTGAATAATATTTTTCATTAAATATTTTTATATCATTCAATATCTTTTTCCTTTGACATTGAATTTTTGAATCGACGATCGGCTTCGCTAGACTTGATCTAGGATATTTGAAATTTCTAGAAAATATTTTTTGCGATTTTTTGATATCATTTACCTAGTGATCGAAAGGATTCAAAATCAATAAGTTTTAATGGTTGATATTTGCCATTTTCAAGTTTAACGGTGTAGAAGTATTCAAATCAGATGAAATTTTGATACAAAATTTTTTATACTATCTACAGCAAAATCGATATTTATGATCGAAAATTTTAGTGCTATATCACCACTTTTTATAGGATTTTTATTTTCAGCCGTTAAAAATTATTAATTTTGAATCCTTTCGATTGCTAGATAAATGATATCGAAAAATCACAAAAATTATTTTCTAGAAACTTCAAATATGGTAGATCAAGTCTAACGGAGCCGATCGTTGATTTGGAAATTCCATCATCAAAAACGGCTTAGGAGCACGGAAGCACAGTAGTCCTGCTCTCTCTCTCTCTGTGTGTGTGTGTGTGTGTATATATATATATATATATATATATATATATATATATATATATATATATATATATATATATATATATATAAAANTTAGATAAATATGATGTATAAATTTATGTTGATTTGAGATAACTTTAAAATAATTATTGACAAATATTATTTAGTGAAAAAAATATTACAATCTATTTGAGTAAATAGAAAAAAATTCATATTTATCCAAATTTCTACCCATCGGAGGACATCTACTATAGCATATTCTTCATCACGCGTCCCACACTAGAAATATCAAAATTTTAATTTACATTTAATTCAAATTTTAAAATTTTATTTGATCCATTTTAATTAAAAATTGTTAATTGTCAATTCAAATTTGATATCCAAAATTGAATTTAATTCACAATTTAAACTCAAATTTTATAGAACTACATACTTATTGTTGACAATAACTATTTATATTTGAGTTCGAATATTGCAATTATTTTCTACTAAAATATAAAAGATAAATTTACTTTTTAAAATTTTAATTTTTGTATTGTTTGTTTAAACTTTTGAATAAATATGATCTAAAAATTTATGTTAATTTGAGATAACTATTAAAATAATTATTGCGTGCATTTGCACGTACACTCAACTAATAGGGAGAGCGAGAGCTAGGCTGTTAAATGATGTCGAAAAATTATGAAATTTAGTTTACAAATACTTTTAATAGTGTAGATCAAAGTCCAATGGAGCTGATCGTCGATTTGGAAGCCGCGTCATTGAAAACAACTTAGTAGCATGGAGGACTCCGTGCTACCGATAGTATACCAGCCAAGCTCGCNTTATTATCAGTATTTGTATTCGGTCTCTTAATCGAGGGTTCCTTAACAGTGAAAGTGTGGGGTAATTAACGACAGATTTTTGAGTTTGTTGGAAGCCATGAACCTATAATCCTGATTTAAAATAAAACTTAAGTAAATTTAATCTATACTATGAATGACCACTCGTCTTAGAAATATCTACGGCGGGGCCGATTCGTTCGCGGCAGACAATTACTAAGTTCTTGTGTAACAATTTTGATATATATATATATATATATATATATATATATATATATATATATATATATATATATATATATACACTAGTGTAGTAATCCGCACGATGTTGCGAATAGATAATAAAAGAAAATACAGAAAATATTGAAGAGGAAGTTGAAAGGATTTTGGAAAATAAAAATTCAAGTGTATTTTTTTTTTTTACTGAAATGTATGAATTGAACTAATCAATATGACCATTCAAAACAGATAACTGCTCAGAATCACTATTCAAAAAGAAAACCTGCAAAGGTCGTATGAAGATGTAGATGATAATGTTGCTATGATGACGACGATGGCGGTGATAATTTTATGGAAGTTTGCAAGGTTTTGCACCCTTTTGGACATAGGATAGTCAAAAGTTACGGGCCAAAACTACTACATCAATTATGAAATCAAAACTAACCTCTAAATTAATCAAAATAATGCACGTAAATCAAATCGTTGATTGATACAACCACCATATAAAAAATAATGCAAATAAATTAAATCCTAAATAGATACATTGTAAGAATTCGAGATTAAAATAAAGAAAAGAAAAATTAGGTTTAGGGTTTTCGTTTCCAAACGTACCCTTTAATCCGTACATTATCACTGTCCCATTAGCTTCTCGATTACCTTCTTTTCACATAAATCTGAAGAGATCGACATGGATAGAAACCCTAGAAGCACTCTCTTGATCAACGACGGTCGGGTCGAGTCGGGTTGGTACGGATTAGGGCTTGTAGGACTTCCTTGCTCTCTACCCTAATCTTTAGATCTGAAAGTAGTAACTATTCATCTTCTTCTCTTTTAATTTTGTAGGTCAGAAATTGTTTGGGGAGAAGAAAGGACTAATATTGAAGAGAAAAAAATCAGGGATGTATAAATTAAAGAGCACATTGATTACAGATTATTTAATAGAGAGGAGGGGAGGGGAAAAAGTCAAGAGCAAAGATCAGTTCATAAAAAGGGCTAGTAAGAGTGAAAAAAACTTGTCATGTGGCAAAAATATTGAGAATTCATATAGGGTTAATATATATATATATATATATATATATATATATATATATATATATATATATATATATATATATATATATATATATATATATATATATATATATATATATATATATATATATCGGTGTGTGCGTGTGTGTGATGGTGGTGGAAATGGTAAGAAAGAAAAGAAAAATTCGAGAGAAATTCAAAAAAAAAAAAAAAGATAGTAAAAAAGAAACAGAATATTCATAATCATCCATCAATTTTAATAAATAGCTAAAACTTCGGAGCAGTGCTATCATAGCAGCCGTGCTCTTTATATTTATCTACTCTAATTTCCAGGGCTTCAAAAACTGGAAAAAAAAAAAAACAAACAAACTAAAATCTGAAGATTGCATCCTGCTCTAATTCTGCAAAATCTGTGCGGAGGAAAAAGAATTAAAGAATATAACTTAATTAAAGAATTAAAGAATAAACATTGGCCGGTCAAAATTGTCGCAAGCTGTGCAACTTATTCTGTAAAAAATTTTGCCTCTGAAAAACAAATAAATTATTGCTGATGCTTCTAAGTCGACCAAGATATGCAACTGCGTTCATCGGTCGCCCAAGGGTCAGCTGAATCCATTAGCATATCCTATACACACACACAAAAAAAAAAAAAAAAGTTCCAAAGTAATTAAAATTTCAATTTTGTGCCACAAATTTTGTTTGATCACAATGAAGTAATATGTGCTTAGATAATTTCTGAAAAAGAATTTACAACAAATTTGCAATTTGATCCCTGAATTTTCCCAATTAAACAGACTAGTTCCTAGTTGATCCTCACCTTCCATAACTTTTCCAGTGTCATTTTTGAGTGCCCATATGGACTGCAACTGTGATAATCTCAGTTGAAAGTTCTTCAGGAGAGTGCAAAACTATCATGTTTAAGTTACCGTTTTGTACCGAATCCAAAGGACAAGTATGATCATGGACTAATTTGTAAATGAAATAAAAAAAAAAAAGAAAACATGCATCCAAAATTACAAAGTATTTTTAGGAAAATTGCTAGAAAACATGCAAAAAGCACCATAAATCATGTTTACCAAAAAAAAACTGTTTTACGTCTCCGCAAATTGTACAGTAAAATCTAGAGCACCTCATCAAGCATCAAACATTAACTCATTTTAGTAGAGATTTGATCAATTATCTCGCTTTCATTTAGACTAGTTAAAGGGCTCGCGCGATGCGGCGGGAAACCAATACAATAGTAACTTATTAGAACTATTAAAACCATTTTTTTTTCTATTATACATTAATATTTTTAAATATTATTTATCTTCATATTGAATAATTAAGAATTAAAAAATAAATTAAAGAATGAAGTTAAATTATATTTCTTTCTAAAAATATTTAAATCTAATAGTAAAATAAATAAATTAATTTTAAAAAAACGACAGCTCATTACAGTATTAAGAAAGATAAATAATATTTTTTTATTATCATCTAAGATAGAATTTACAAAAAAAAAAAAAAAAAAAATTTAGTGGAGTGAAAGTACTGTCTTTAGTATTCTTAGCGGCAACATCTTCATTGTGCCCTTATTAACTTTTATTGTTACATATACAACTAACAAAGTATTTGATTTCTAAATTTTAAATTAGCGAAGAAATCAGTAGTTATATTATTATATACATTAATTCTTAAAAAATTGTTTGGGAACTAAAGCGAAAAACATACAAAGTTTAGGGATTAGGAAACAAAATAAAAAAGAGTGGAAAGATTGGGACCCAATATGCAATTAATATAGTTTATAAAATTTTTGTAATTAAATTTATTAAAATAAAAATTAAATTAAACTCTATTATTTTTTTATTTTTTATTGCACTATTTACATCTAAGTGATCATAAAATTAAAATTTATATTTAATACATATAGTAGGCATAAATAATTATACATTTTAAATTTTTATAATAAAAAAATAAATTGAATTTAAAAAAATCTCTAAATTCTAAAGATGTCAACGGGTCGGATTCGAGGCGGATTTTCAAAAACCCGAACCAAACCCGACTCCAAACCCGAGACCCGAATCCGAACCCGACGGATTTTAAAAATCCATATCTGAATTCATATCTATCGAGTTTTTATTTTTGATATTCATATTCTAATCTATGTCTATTTAGCATCGAATATATCCGTTTCATTCGGATTCGGATTCGGATTCGAATAAAATTTCGGGTACCCATACCATTGATAGGGGAAGGCGATGCGACAATGGGTAGGAGAAGAAGAGGATGGGGGGAAGAAACGGGGGAGGGAGAAGAGGATTGGGAGAGGCGGAGGTGCGAATGAAGAGGGCGAGGCGGCGAGGCGTGAGAGGAGAGCGTGACGAGGGATTAGGAATAGAAAGAGTAAAATTTATTTCATGGGCCTGGGCCATGAGTGAAAAAGGAGACATTCTGTATATAAATGGGCTATGGGCCTTTTTTTTTTATAAATAAGCTGAACTTTTTTTTTTAAAGTTGGGCTAAAAAATTTAAAATTAATAATCTGTATTTTATATTTAATATATATAATATATATAAAAATTATATTAATATAAAATAAATATAATCGAGCTGTTATCGAGCCGAACACGAGCGAGCTGATTCTAGCTCATGTTCGGCTCGTTTATTAAACGAGCTGANTCAGCTCATGTTAGACTCATTTATCAAATGAGCTGAAAAATTCAACTTATGTTCGATTCGTTTACTAAGTGAACAATTCGAACTCGAGCTCATTTCCAAGCGAACACAAGCTGGCTCGCGAATAGCGAACTGGATTGCCACCCCTACCGCCAACCACCCCCGCACCGCTGTGCACTGAATCTTCAATTTCTTGCAGATTAAATTGAGCCATGGAGGAAACAAAAGCGTCGAAGATTCGCACAAATCCATCAATCTCAGTAGCAAAAAGTTTGATTATGATAGAAACTCTCCATAGCATAACAATTCACCGCAAAATGCGAGGATCAAAAAGAAGAAACAAAACAAAACAAAATTAGAGGAGTGTAGCATCTAAAATATTTTGGGTATGTTACCTTTGGAGAAGCGTCCAGCGCTTTTCTGAGCTCATCATTCGTGCACTCCAATGCTTTCACCTTGCCTTCCAACTCTTCTATTTGCCTTTCTTTCCCTTTCAACTGCCTTTCCAGGTGACTAATATAGGCCTGCATGCCTTAAACAAGAATAAGGAAAAGAAAAAAAAAGAAAAAAAAGAAAAAAAAAAAAAGAGAGACCAAAAAGAGAAAATTTGAAACAAGTTTAACTTTTGTTGATGAAATTTACCTGTTTTCTTGCTCTCGATCGCGCGGCCGACTCCCGATTCTTTAACATCCTTCTCAGCCTCTTCTCGGCAATCTCGTCAATATTCATAGGGGAATTTAGTGCTCTCTTTTGCGCGTTAGCCGTCGGGACGAATGGAATGCTCACCCGCGAGGTCTCGTTTAGCCTCATGAGTAGGGCCTGGGCCGTGGTTATCGGTGTTGTACTAAAAACTGGCATTTTCTGTAACAATTGCTGCTGCTGCTGCTGCTGCTGCTGCTGCAGCAACAACACTTCATCTGGCATTATCTGTGAGGTTGTGCTAAAACTAAGATTCTGATTTTTCTGTAACAACTGCTGCTGTTGCTGCTGCTGCTGCTGCTGCAACAACTCTTCATCCAGCATTATCTGTGAGGTTGTACTAAAACTAAGATTCTGATTTTGCTGTAACAACTGCTGCTGCTGCTGCTGCTGCAACAACTCTTCATCCAGCATTATCTGTGAGGTTGTACTAAAACTAAGATTCTGATTTTGCTGTAATAACTGCTGCTGCTGCTGCTGCAACTCTTCATCCAGCATGACAGTTTGATCCTCCTTGCTTTCAACATGACGCGCAATCTCGCTGTTCATGCAGTGCATCAAGCTCTCGAAGCTGTCTTTGACCACTTGCTTTGTGAGCTCAGGCAACGGCTGGTCGATTGCTGTGCGGCCGAAACTGCACTCGCCGTCATTTGCACTTGAAAACAGATGAATGGCATCGCGTGGCGACGATGACGAAGGATGTGATGTATCCAATATCCACTTACAGTTCGAGTTGCCATTACAAACTTCATTCGGTATTCTGCGAATGGTGTTGAATGATGATGGTAGAAATGAAGGTTGCGGCGTGGGCTGATCCACCCTTTGATATTGTTGACAACTGTTCGCAAGTAAAGCTGCATTAGCTCCCGTGTGACCGTGTCTTACGAATAAAAGAAAAAAAAGAAAAAAAATATCAAATTTAATCAGTTTTACTCTGAAATTAATAATGCTGAACAATTCAGTGACTGATGGACGAGTAGGGATGTCACGGGCCTGGTTTGAGTCGGGTTTTCAAAAACTTAAATCCGAAACCGAAAATCAAATTAAAATTCGAATCCAAATCCGAATCCGGCGGGTTTTAAAAATTTATACCCATATTCACCAAGAACCCGAAATAATGATTTTTCTTTAGCATATTTCAAAATATATTATAGTAAAATCAAAAATTTCAAAATAAAAATTTCAAAACACAATCAAATACAATATTAAAACAAATAATAGCTCGGATAAACCCACCTCGTTCGGGTTCGGATCCGGCGGATATCCATACATCCCTACACGAAACGTGTATAGGCTACACGATTATAAACAAAACACGCCCTAAATATATACACTACAAGGTTATAAACAAAAGAGAGATATAGACAATTTCTCTAAAAAATTATCTCCATTCGTCGCTTTCTTAAAGAAAAAAAAGACTGTCCCTCCTCCCCCTAATAAGGATGACGGTAATGAATTGTCAGTGCCGGCACCTCCGCCATCGGCACCGCCGACGATGCTGCCGCTGCCGCCGCCAACACCGATTACGACGTTGTCAGCGACGATCTTTTTTTGCTAAAAAGTTCTAATTAATGATAGAATTTGTCTAGAAAGAAACGTATAGTGCACTATAAGATCAACAATATTTACAAGAAAAAGCCCCCACAAAAACAAAACAATGAAAAACATTAAATCTGAGAAACGCAAATATATATATATATATATATATGGGAAGTAAGGTGGTGAATAAATAATAAAATATAGCAATTGTGTTACCTCATGAAGTGAGGTGCGTTGAGAATGAAGAAGAACGTACGTACTTTAAATATGGAGCCCACAAATTTATAGTAAACGAATTGGGTCGATAAGCGAGGCGAATCTTGCGCTCTCAACAAATTATGGATCAACGTCAACGAAGTATGGATTTTTTTTATTTTTCTATAAATCATATTCTCTTAGATTTTTCGCGTTGATAAAGATCGTAAATACGTAGAATATTATGGGAATTTTAAGCTCGATATTGAGAAAAAGAAATTCTAATTTAGGCGCGATTTTTATTATTTTTATTAGTTATATTTTTTTAGTTTTAATCCATCAACCCGTTTGGATTAACGGGTTGGGATTTTTGGCGTGAAACCCGACCCGTTTAATTAGTAAGTACATTCGGGTCTTGTAATTTCGTAGTGCATAGGTGTTATGTTGTAAAATGCTTTTTGTATCATTATGAGAAGCACTGTATTAATAATTTTATCTTTCTTTATGGTATAAAAAGAAAATTTATCTTAAAAATATATATTCTTATAATTAAAATGTTATTTGTTTGAGCTCCGTATGATTATAACCCAGACGAGTAAGCTGAAAATAGAACCGCAAGTAAGACCGAACAAGTATTTTTGATCTAGATATCCGACAGAGTATTTTTTCATAAAATGTTATCAGAATATAGTATGAATTTCGAAATATTTACTATTTACACTGTACTCTTTGCCAACTCTATAAAAACATTTCTACGCTCACCTAACAGACGTATAATGCTAAATAACACAAATATGCTCAAGGCATTATTTTGATTTTTGCAATAAATTTCTTTGTGAACAAACATGTTCTTGGAATATTTAGTGTTTGCCATCAAATTTAACCATCGAAAGATTAAACTCCAAACATTTGCTATCCAAAATCAAGAGTTTTTTTTGTTTCTCTCTCCGATGGCACCAACACTGATAGACGATATATGTTATTCAAAAGAAAGATTACTAAATCAATTATAAGAAAAAATTCAACCATAGTTCACACCTAACTTTAGCTGCAATCTGCTAAAACACATGACGAGTTTAAGAAAAAGAAAAGCACAGTTTTGAAAGTTTGAAAGTTTCTCTCAAAGTTCAATTCGGTCATTATTTTTCCATATGATTCTTTTTGTAATAGACGCTGAAGCAGTATCGTTACTATTTTTTATCCTTAGAATCTCATTTTCACCATTAGAATCTCATTTTAACCATTTTTGTACCATCTAGTATAGTTAAGTTAGAGATAACATCTAAGTCTTACTTACTGATAGAGATGCTGTTTCAAAAGTAGACCCCAAATTTTTTACATTATTCTCCTTCTATATATATTTCACTTTCCCACTAAAACCCCTCTCTACATCTTGCATTTTTTTATACCATCTCAATGTGAGTACAACCACTAATAAATGGACTTGGAAGTTAAACATTTGGGGCCCAATAAGCAGTGGTTTAATTGATTCGGATTTAAATCCGATCCAAAAAGCACCCCACCCCCGCCAAACAATAAAAATAAAAACTAAAAAACTAAAATAAAATCCAATTGTGAATTTTTGGCTAATAGTTATCCTATATGACATTACACGTATATAGCAATTTCTAAAAAAGTTAATAGATTAAAAAAGAAAACTTTAATTAACTAAAAAGAAAGAGAGAGAGACAGAGAGGATAACATTTTTATATAACTACTAATATATTGTAATATTTTCTACAAAAACTTGTGATTAATTAATTTATTAATAACTCACATAAAATCAGAATGCAATTTTATTAATCTGAATTTAGTTATTTTATGTTTAACATTAAATTGTTTAATCTTTTTTAAATCTAATTACATCTAAACAGCCCTAAACCTTTTTTTTAACTAGTTTTCAAATCTCAAATTCCCCTTATCCACTTCTCTTCTTATCTAGAGTGAAATTCTCCATGTATACAAAAATATACATGGAATTATCCATAGCTTGAGGATACTATTGAGGCTCTATTTAGATGCATAGTTAAAAAATTTCATGAAATTTTTATTCTTTAGTTTTGGTGAAAATAAAATACGAAATTCTATAACTACAAAAAATATTCCACAACTTTATTTCTAAGCTGTTTGAATACATATCGTCCAATTCCATAGAATTTATAACAACTAAAATCCTAAAATTTTAAAATTCAAAATTCAAAATTCAAAATTCAAAGTTAAAAACAAAATTTTAAAAATTTAAAATTCAAAATTTTAAAACAAATTTTTAAATTTTTAAATTTAAAATTTGAAATATAAAATTTATAATTTAAAATTTGAAATATAAAATATAAAATATAAATTTAAAATTTTAATTTGATATTTTAAATTTAAATTTGAAATTAAATTTTAAAAATTAAAATTTTAAATTTAAACTTGAAATTAAAAATTTAAAATTAGATGTTCTAATTTTAAATTTAAATTTAAAAATTTAAAAGTTAAAATTTAAAAATTGAAATCCAAAAATTAAAAATCAAAATATGATAATTGAAATTAGAAGTTTTAAGTTTAAATTTCCCCTCCCTATGCGGGCAATGCCGTGCCGACGTGCCGTGCCGTGCCGTGCCGCAGGCCAAACCATCGGCACCACGGCCCAGGCCTGTGTCGGACCGACGGGCTCAGTTAGAGTGGCCTAGCACGGCCTATGATGCCAGGTCGGGCCGGCCTGACATGGGCTCTTTACAAATCATAAAATTTTCGAAGGAATAAATTCGATCACTTATTAAATTTTGTAAAAACTTATCTGATACTTGATACAAAGATTACACTCTTTAAAAAAAAAAATTGACTTCTGGAAAGCAGTTACTAGAATATGAACAAAAACCAAAGATCAGAAAATCCCCATTTTATACGAGTTATTGAAGAATAACTTGATCCGACATCTTTATGGGGTTGGAAATAGGGGTCAGAAATAGGGATGGTCTCTCTATGATGAACTGCAGAAACCCCTAACCTAAATAATTTGAATCGTAGATACAAATTCACAAAAAAGAAGAAGATTCTAATTCTTACTACATGACTCTGTAGAGAACCCAAACCTCAACAATTTGAATCGTAGAAACAAATTCAGAATGATGAAGATTCAAACTCTTACTACGTAAACACAAAATCGCAAATTTCGCACCTGCTACGCAGACACAAGAAAAATCCCTTACAGAGGTGGACATCCGAAAAGGTGTGAAAAATTCCACTGCTACAGCAAACAGAGAATAGGATTACAAATGGGTGACCAGAAGAAGGGGAGAATTTTCGATCTAGGACGCTGGCTCCGTGAGCAGGTAAGTGAAAACCGATACGGCTTCTTGTAGGTATCCGGCGCGGTGTTCTTCGGGAATCGGGGCGGTGAGCATCGTGTCGAAGGAGCTCATCTGTACTTCGGGAGTTGACTTCTCCCCCGAAGTGGACATCAGGAGTGCGCAGAGCTCCTCCGCCATCTTCGAGTATGCTGCCCTGTTGACAATGGATCAAAGTTAGACTCGTCTAGGAAAGAAGACACTGCGTGTTTCACACATACAAAACCCTGTGAATGCACAAAAATGAGCAAATACCGGAACACAGTTGGTATCTAAGTGCGTAGCGCTGAAAAACTTGCTTGTAGCGAAAGAGTGCTCTTTCAAACAATTCTTCTGTAAAAGTTCTAGTCAGGCCATAGAAAACTAACTGGATATGAGGAACTAGAACAGCCCGCATTTTTCATGTCAGCTCAGGTAAAACTTACACAAACAGTTTAAAGTGATAGAATACTTATTAGTATATTATCAAGATTTTATATATTGCAGAACTTAAAAAATGAAACGCTTCTACCTTGCTTCAACAGTTAATCTGCTTCCCCAGACCAGTAACGAATCATTCAAGCGACTGAAGAAATTCTTACACACTTCATTTTTACTCTCCAGCTTGCCCTGGAAGGGAAAAACAATGTTTTTAGTAAAAAGAAAGTCAAATCATGCAGAAGAGAAAAAGAATATATAAGTTCGCTAATTCTTCCGAAGGGCTGTTAAATCCTGTACATTTCGTATATATTCCTTCAAATTGGATTTTGGATAATATATAACCCTTTTGAATACAAATTCTAAAAACATATCTGTTTCTTCAGTTGGTGAGTCATCGAATTGGTGGGTGAAGTTGTTTATGTATTACAAAAATCTCTTCAGTGATAGGCATCTCCTTAAGTAAACAGTAATATATCAAGTCTTGAGAGGCACATATGAAACATCAAAATTTTGCCGAGATGCATGCGCAAATATATTTTTGTCAAATTATGCAAAACATACTGTAGATGTAGTTCTTACCAAGTCGCTCATGGCATTTTCTTCTTGGAAGGAGCTTCTTAATATGTAAAAATCAATATAAATGCCCGCACCCACGTCCCAATCAGCAATTTCCGACTTGTGCTCTTCCATGGAACTTGTTATCCGCCATATCTCTGAATGTTTTACTGAGTGGATGTTTTAAAAAAGGCTAGTAAGTTACATTTCCTCTGGAGATTTATGCATATTTTATAAATTCAACCATAATAAATTAAGAAAGAAGAAGTATTAGGGATAAAATTATCATCGATCGGTTATTTGTGGACTATAAAACTTCATTACACAATTGAAAGAGAAATAGGATCTAATTCATTTGATCCTCTTTTGTGCGTCCTGTCTCTCACGCCTAAGTATTTGCCATCTACTGGATGATAAGTTGGATTAGATCCTCTTTTCTGCGTCCTGTCTCCCTCACACCTAAGTATTTGCCGTCTACTGGATGAAAAGTAACATCACAATTTGGTGCTAATTGACTATAAACCACTCCATTTTGTGAATTAATCATTAATTTCACTCATAGGCCATCTGAGAAGACGGCTAAATGCATAGCAATACCATTTGTCTATTGAAAAATAGAATATCTACACACTAAACTCCTGATACAATTCATTTTCTAAAAATCAAATGTAAGCGCAACATATAGATGCAACCAAGTGAAAGTAATTTTAACCAATAGAACAATATGTACGTACATGCCAAAAACAGAGGCGGAGCTGCAGATGTCACGAAAATTGAGTGAGCTTTTTGCCAGTTAGCGCTTTCAATGAAATGCTCAAGTGCTTTTGACTGATCACCATAGTACTGAAAATATATAGCCTGCAATAAATATTTATTACTATCAACCATCAATGGCAAGACACTGGAACTGAAAGATACAACATCTGCAAAACTTTCAAATTATCAGCTAGCTATAAAGCCATACAGAACATTCCTGCAAAATCATTTATTTACATATATTTCCAAGAAATTTTGAAATTTCATATGCAAGTTTGAAAATTCTTTGCAAAAACAACTTTATTTGAAAGCTGAAATTGGTGAGTCATTCAATTAGCAGGCGCAAAGAGGAAGGGATGTTGAGTTGGTTGCATTAGAAGAACTGAAGAAGGATTTGAAGAGGATCATTTTGTATGTGAATGGGTGTATATATATAAGATATTAAGTTTTTGAACGGCATATGTGAGAACTCAGATTTCAGAAAAATAAATATGTAAATTGAGGACTTTGCAAGGTCATCTATGCAAATATCTCCAAATCAAAATTTCAGAGAGCGACACCTACCAAAGCCTCATGCATCCACGCTGTTGGTACACCAAGTTCCTCAATAAACTGCCGCTGTTTCTCTTCCCTGCTCCATGACTCACAGTACTGTAGCAATATTTCCTTTATTATATTTGCTTGAATACATGGAAAATCCTCGAGATACGGCATATGAAGTACAACATAAATGGCCCAGTGGCACTGTCCAACACAAAGTAATTGATATACAAAGCTCATATCAAGCACATGAAGATCGCTTGAACTAAACGCACCAATAGCTTCCAAAATCGAACGTTGGTGCCAAATCATGTGGTAGTCAAGTGGATCATAAGAAGACGAATAAGCACTAAACAAGGTTTTGAGTAGACTAGAAGACGAATTCTCCTCACCATTAGCATGAAGAAGCATAAGATAATACAATATATCGAACCGATCACCTGAATTCCACTCCGGTGCTTCATCAAGAGGTCCTTCATCGATATAAACAGGAACTGGATATGGAACCTTTCTTTCACTAACTAGTTGTTGGTAAGTATGAATAATAACACTTAATGATGTATCGGGCGGCAAGTGGTACCACATTAACAAACCCAAATATCTTTTCCAATCAATAGAATGATCTTGAGCAGCAATTTGAATATTACCGGCTAGCAATTCATACAACTTCAACCTTTCTTTCTCAATGAAACTAAAGTCGAGCCCGTTAGTTCTCCATAAATCTAGTTGCTGTGCCACATCAGCACGATTGATCATTGATCCGCCAGCTTGACTTAGCAAGATAGCGAGCCTAACATCTCCTTTTGAAGAAGCCATTTCCACAGCTTCATCCAACTGCCGTCCTGTTAAAAGTAGAAGAATATTCTCCAAGTAATTTGACTCATTTAGGCAACTAATGTCTCCCTGTATTTTATGGCAAACACTCTCTTGTAACCAATAACTGAAATCAGCTCTTCGAACAAGTGGGTATGATTCAAAATCTATATCAGAAGAGCTATCTTTCTTATCCAACATCATATCCTCCCCATCTTCATTGTATGTGATATTTAACGGTCCATTTCCATTTCTGCCTCTCTCTGAGAACAAAACCTTAATGAGTTCCCAAACCGTGACTTGATGCATCAACAGTACCCGATAAGAAGTGGACAATTCATCAACTTCAAGCTGTTTTTCAATAATCTCTATATAAGCCCTGCAAATCTCCAATAACATAGAACGATTTGTTACAACCTTTTGAAGCTTTAGCCCAAAGGAATCAGCTTCAATTTCATTATATTCCCGGTCAAGTGATTTGTGGAGAAACAAGGGAGAAGAGAAACACAAATCAACGAGATCTTCTCTGAATTTATTCTTTTCATCTCTCACAGCTCGATCAACTGCAACTTTTTCTACATTAACAATAGAAGATAAACCGCTGTTAGGGTTTCGCACTGGGCTACCAGAGTGAACAAGAACACCATTCGGGCCCCACCCTACACGAAATGATCTACCCATAAATAATGCAGCATCGACAACGCAATTAGAGTATTTTACACCAACAGGAGATGAGTATTTCCCCTCCAATTTAAAACCTTCAATCTTAGCCCTTTTTGCAGCTAATCCCTTGCTTTGTCCAGACAGAAGAATATTATTCAATGGGCTTAATTCGGAACTGCTTGTATGGTATTCCAATAAAGCTTGTGGTGCTCTCTTTGGAATTGGAGTAGCTTTATTGTGGAACTTTCTTGTAATCGGCGAATCCACTTTCATAGCTTCCCTACTAGTGAATCTTTTATCAGGGAAAAGGTTCTGTTCTGTATCATCATCATTGTCATCCTCGCCAGGAAACAGCAACATCCTCATTTCTTGCACTTTTGCCGGATCGAGGCCTAGATGGGCTGGTAGCGAACGGGACAGCTCAAGCCCATTAGAACTTAATTGACTATCTTTGACCTCAGAACTCGGCTGAACTGCCGCATCGTCCATCACAACATCCTCTTCTTCATCGTCGTCCAATCCAAAGCGACTAAAATGTTCGACCATAAATTTCCACTCCCCGTTAGATGGTTCAAATGAAACAAATTTAGCACCTTGTTTCAAGCAGATCCTCCCCAACTTGTTTAGCAACCTATTACTCTCCAAATAATCCGAACTTTTCGATCTTAAACGAAGGATAAGTGTTACTTCAGCAGCCTTATTAAGACCATGACCTACAGGGGGCTTATCAGCTTCGTCGACGTAAACCGTCACGGAATTATGATCAAACTTTACAATTTTATCCAAATTTATCCACCTAATGTCGGTATTGCTGAGAAATTTAACGCACCCATAACCCACTTTCCCGACGACGAAATTGGGAACTCTACTGCAGTAACCAGAATCGATAGCTTCTATTTTAGCCAGTTCATCGAGAGAAGGCTCTGTATAATAGCTCGGAGAATGCAAACTGGGCAAAGAAGCTTCTATATCCATTTAAGAGAGGACCTATAGGACTCGGAATAAGCTAATGTGGAACAAACTCAGATCCGCAAATTAGAGATGTCCCTTTTTGTTTTGGAGGTGAACCATTTCTCGACCTGTTTGCGAAGAGATTAATTAAATTAGCAATTTAGGATCAAATATAACTTCAGAGAAGCTCTTAAGCACTAAAAATTTGTTTTTTTTTCTCCAATGCAAGTAAATTTGTGTCAATAGAATGAAAAAAACAAATATATCATTAAAAAAAAAGACAAATATTCACAGAAATATTAGCAAAAAAAAAAAAAAAATCAAAGTAGCTAGGATCAAATAATTTAACTTCATAGTAGCTATTAAGCTTCTTTTTTTTTTTTCCTTCCAGTGCAACTAAGTTAGTGTCAATAAAATTTGAGAAAAAAAAAAGAAGCATAAAACTATCATAAATGAGAAAGCATCAAAAGGACAAAGTTTTATAGAAGCTATTGAGCCCTAAAAGGTATGGTTTTTTTTTTTTCTTTTTTCCCCCCCAAGGCAACTAAATTTGTTTCAATAGTGCGAAAAAAGAAAAGATCATTAAATAACTACCGAAAAAAAGCAAATATTCACCAAAAAATTGCACGATAAATACTGTAATTGATAGCGGAGTTCACATTTTACCCAGAAAACTCAAGGAAAACAAAAAATCGAGAGAGAGAGGGGGGGATTTACCAGCGGGGATAAGCGACGAGATAGCGTCCATGGATGGCTACTGCGAAGCAAAGAGATCAAGAGAATGGCATAAAGTAGCACGGATGGGAACTAGCTCTAGGGTTAGGGTTTTAGTATTTTGGTGTGTTGGAGACGATGCAGTAGGGAACGGTGGAAATTGGGAGGAGGGAAACGGGGGAAAGAGTCGAGGGAGACAGCGCAAGGTAAAGAGAACACAATCGGTTCGGTTGAATCCGACCCGTTCGGAGACGCGACCCGATCCACCGTTCGCAAAATAAAATTTTCACTGGGTGGGTTGAATCCGACACGTTCGGAAAATAAATCTTATAAAAATTTGTAAAAATTTGTAAAATAAAAATATTTAAAAACAATTGTAAATTGAAAAGAATTTTAAAAAATTTAAATCCGTTTGAAATTTTCAGGATTTCTTGAACCCGACGTGAATCGAACACGCAACCTTCTGATCTGGAGTCAGACGCGCTACCATTGCGCCACGGATCCCAATTGATTTAAATTTGTTTTTTACTTATATTATATTATGAAAATGTTAATTCTAAATATTATTAAGATTTTTTTTATTTATTTATTCAAATAACTCAATTCAAATTATCACTTTTATCAAGCTACAATCGAGGCCAACCAAATAAGCACTTTTTTGGATGAAGCAAACTGGAGAGTCGAGAAAAGAAAAGGAGTGAAGGAAAAGGAACAAAAGGAATATAAATTATAAATTTTAGAAGAGAAATGAATATTCTCTCCTTTTTCTCCCATTTTGTCCTTCATTCTCTTCTAGAATTTTTAACCAAATAAAATTAAAATAATCTTTCTTTTCTCTTCTAATTTTTCTTTTTATTACTAAAAAGCTAAGTAGTTTAGCGGTTAGATGCCCCGCATGCTAACTGCGCGATCAAAGTTTGCGCTTGCGTATGAGCTTAAATTTAGAACTCGCGCCTTGCGGACATACAAGCAGAATGAAAATCAAAATTATGTAATAAAAAATGCAAATTTTCGCATAAAACACATTGATGGCTACAAACATTCCATATTGTGCTTTTTGAAGGAGCTAGAAAAAATGCCGGGTACAGTTAAGAGAGAGGGGAAAGAAAAACCAAAACAACTATTTCCTGGTAACATCTCCAATTGATCAAATAAGAACAAACAGATATTACAGCATCAACCTACATGTAATAAGAGGGTTAAAACTGATTCCCACCCCCCACCCACCCTTTGAAATTTCCACTCCGCAAACAACTTCGTGGCGAAATTAGCAATTAAAACCATCGAATAATCTAAATTGCGAAAATACATTCAACAAGCACAATCTCTATTTATGTACAAACTTCCCGTCTCCTTCACTACTAGGTACAAATTTGTTCATCAGATTCCGAGTGATTGAACAGTACTAGCTTTGTTCTTTGTAAGGAGTCCAGATCAGCTTGCTGACGTCGACCTCGAGGCCTCCGCGGCCCGCAGCCTTTAAATGGCGGTCGAGGACCTTCGGATCGGCGCAGATTACGTGCTGCCCCTTCCTGTATTGTATCAAATCGAGACTTTGCAATGTGCTTAATATGTCGTCCGCTTTTATCGCGGTCATATCACTGAGTTCCTGCATATGAAAATGAAAGTTCGGGATCTAGATTTACTCACAATTAGACAAGTTAAACAGTTCTGAATGATTTAGATTTTTGATATACCCAAATAGGAATTCATTTTAAAAGTCACACGACAGTGTAGATAGGGAGATAATGAAGTTGATAAAAAGTGGTTAAATTGCAGATCACCCACTAAAAAATTAGTTGCCCCAAAATATAACAACCTATATGTATTACCCTCCTCTTTTACTGTTTAATTCCAAAGAAGAGATTCATAGATATTTCTTCACGCCACTCAGTTCATTTCAAAGCTTTGAAATTTTGATCCTTGAAAATTTATTCAAAGTATTATTGATAGTCCTTTGGGAAGAAGAGAAATCAGTGAAACATTTGCCAGCTTTAATTCAAATTTTTTATCTAATATCTAAATTACTCCCAATTAAGCCTAGTGGTGAAGAAATGAAGCTAATGTTTAACAGTTGAGGCCGAGATTGCTGGTATTACTGTTGTATAGGAAATTAACTTGCCACAACAATTTCGAAAGAACATTTTTTTTTTTCTCAGTAGGATCATTAACTTTACATGTATACAATGAGTAATGATGCACCAGAAGACGAAAACAAGAGATTAAATTAGCACACCCTAGGCCTAACCAAGTACTGAGAGAGAGAGAGAGAGAGAGAGAGAGAGAGGCAACATAGTGAATAGAAGTGGCATATAGTATTTACCTTGATGGATATGTTGCTTTTGTGCTTTTTCAGGATTTCTAGAAGAACTCTTGTCCAATAGCCTCGGTAGCTTAACAAACCAAGATCAGAAAGTGGGCGCTCGGGTGTCCCCACTTTACCCTCCTTCTTCGAAAGTTCATAGGCTGCTCAAAAATAGTAAATAATTTATAAGCCAAAAAGAAAGATGGCATTGTACGAATGCACTACCTTTAAATATATATATATAATAAATCACACTTCGGTGCATTAGTTTATAGCCTCTAATAGATTTCCTTGATTAAACGAATGCTCATGCAGATTTCAGAAAGCCAAGAAAAGCAACACGATTTCGCAAAATTACATAAAAAGGTCACTTGGAAACACCTAATTGGAAGGTTAGAGTAAGATGCATTATTCTTGTGGAACATCAGCAGAGTTCTAAAAAGACAACAAAATTTCACCAAGTCTTAAAAAAAAAAAAAATGGTAGGGTCTAATCTAAACGAAAATTGCCTTTACGAAATGCAGAGAACAACATAAATGGAAGCGACAAAAATCATATAAAAAAAAGTCAAACTACAATCCTCTTATGAGGATGTGAATAGTGCATACTATTAACTTTTTAGCTCTCGGGTGCCTAAGATTTAGTGGGGGTAGGTTGGAATACTATTTAATCCAAGGGCTAAAAACTCTATAATATGCATTATTCATGCCCTAATAAAAGGACCATAGCTGGGCTCATAAAAAAGGTTATACACAAACTTGACAACCAACAACCAAGAAGAAGAAAATATAGCCAAATAATGAAGCTTACAGAATGCAATCAGAAATTTGCCATATCCTTTCCGCTGATATGGAGGAAGAGTAAGAATGCATGCCAAATTATAGGACTCCTCTGAATGTTTCTCCTGCATCAGAAGCAAAAGCAAATTAAGAAATTTAACATGCATGCCAAATAAGTTGGTGGCTTCCCTATATCCTATCATGAAAGACAATCTTAAAATTCATGGTAAAGCATTTCTAGAGTGGTAATCAGATAGGTTGGATCAACCTTGGGTCAATTCGGGTTTAAGTTATTTGGGCACAGATTGCTTCAGGTTTGGTTTCCTTGGGTTTAGGATCATCTGGGTCTTGAGTTGTTTCAGGTTTGGAGAAATTGTAGCCTGGGCCTGGTCCGACAAGGAGTAGTCTCCTAAACCCAATCAATGAGGACTTAAGTGAAAATTTGAAGTACTGGATGTGATCTACAAGACCTAAAAGGTCTACATATTTAAAAACAATAAATTTTGAAAATCTATTTCTCAATGTAGCAAACAATAGCTCTTTTCAGCTTTTGCCAGCTCCAAGCATTTTCTAGTTATCTAATGGATGGAGAATTAAACTTATTACCTTCGAGAAATATCCAACCATGTGGCACCCTCGATCATCACATTCACAAAGGACATAAAACAAGAACAAATCAACATCATAGTACAGTGTCTTATGGTCCAGAAAAAGCTTCGCCAAATAGCAGAGGTTCTGCCCATAAACCTTGTTCTTCTTGCCATCAACCTGTTACACGTATTTGATCAAATAACAATAAAATCACAAAACCACAGTAGAAGTAAAACTAAAAGAAAATTAACATTGCAGGAGAAAGAAACGAAAAGATATACAGAATAAAAATAGCAAATGCAGAAATCTCAAAGCTATATTAAATAAGAGTACTAAAAGAAATATTGACATCTACGCCCTATAAAAATTTCAAATTATGTATACACCCATGCAAAATCTGAAAGTTCATGAGCTCCTTAAACTTTGTTTCTTACACAAATCTATTTCAGAAAAAGATGTAAGTAGCTGATTTTGCAGAAATCTGTATGTAAAATCTCTTTACTTGAAGGAAAACAAAGAACACCTCACAAGCTGAGCATTTTGTCTCAATGAACTTTAGGCCACTAAAATATCTGAAACTGCTGCATGAAGGACAAAATAAAGAACCTACTTGGCTGAGAGGGAAAATCCAAGGTTACCTCAAACATAGATAGTGTGCCACTTCGATAGATCTCATCACCAGGGGGATGCTTGAGGTCACACTTCCTCTACATGGAAAGAAAAAAGAAATATTTATCAACCTCTACAGCTAAATAACAATGATAACTGTTTTATTCCTACTATGCAAAAACTGCACCCCAGAAGAACCAAACAATGACCATATTGATCACAAACAGTTTAATAAATTGTTCTTCAGCACCAGAAATATCTAATTTCCGGCACTAATTTGTGAGAGTCTCTGAAAAGAATCAACCTTATAGATAGAGATATTGCATATTAACAAAGCAAGCATAAAAATACAGAAGTCTGATATCGGTTTCACTAAGTTTTGATTACATGCATAGCATATATAACTAGTCTTACTAAGCTGAGCTTAAGTAAACTACAACTCCTAAAGCAAACCAAAAAATTTTGTACATACAGATGTGAATCATGCAAATCTTGTTCAATTTAAACAAAAATAAATAGCAGGCCAAAGCCCAACTAAAGGAAAAGAAATAGCTACTACTTACCATATGCCGCTGAAGCTGTTCTTTGCGCTTCATGAAATTGAGGCAAAACTCACAGAAGTAGAGCTTCGGAGAGTCATTGTATTCTGGTGGAAAAGGGGAAAAGTACCATGTGTCAATCTCATATCGCCCAAGCTCTATCTTTGCAATGTTTTTCACTTTAGTGAACTCCTCATGTTCGCGCAAACTAGCAGCATCAAGCTCCTCATGACCTTGCTGAACAAGTATTAAGCTTGATAAGTATTAATGTCATAGTATATTCTTTTTCGGTCCATGTCTTCTAGAATGAAAAAACAGTATACATCAACTACTTATTCACTATGAGCTTTATCTGAAAAAGGGAAGTCATATCAATATGACTTAAGTAAGCAGTGCAATAACATAAAAAAAAAAAAGGTTTTGTCGATCATAATAATCAAGATACCTCCACATGTGTTTCATCAATTTTCCGCTTTTGGTGCCTCGTCATTTTCAAGCTTGTTGCCTGAAACAGATTGCACAGGATCATGTGTAAGCCACTTTCCCTAATATCATGTTAAATCAGGAACATAGTTACATAAATTTAAGAAGTCCGAAAATGAGTATTTTGTAGGCTTATCTCAAAAGTTTCCAGTAAATCAAAAAGTCGGGGAGGATCAAGACTTAACAATTAGATTTCTACTTAAGCAATATGAAAGTTACTTTCGTGTATGTTATACCTTGTCTTCCACTTTTTCATCGATGTCACTCTCCACTGTATCAAGGTCCAATTGCTCAAGCTTAACCCACTCATCAAGCCTCCTGTTAACTACACAGAACAATCAAGTGCTATAAAATGAATAAGAATAACGCCAAATGAGACTGAAATTACACTGATCATACATTTCAAATTGAACATTTGACATCACTTTGACAATGTTAAAGAGGTAATGATGAGATATTGATAGACATCTCTACATTATATACAAAAGATCTCCAAATGGTAGGCCAGAGTAGCATGGATTCCAAAACCCGACTTGTTAATCACACAGAATTTCAGATCAACAAATGATAAATAGAATATCACTCGTAGCTAACAAGTTAGAAGAACTAAAAGAACAACAGATGAAAATTCAAGAGCTCCAGTAATAACAGGAAAAAGTTTTACAATTGCCTAGTCGAAAGCACGCAGGAAAATAACCTACAGGAATAAGGTTTTAGTTCTTCGAGTTGTCCCTCTTGGGTTTAGTTATAAAGTAATTAGCTGGGGTAAAAACCTCTAAGGGGGGAAGCATAATTCCACCATAATCCTATGAAGTTGCTATCTGCGGGGATAAACTTGCTCTGAGGATATACTTCCTATCCAATTACACGTGACAAAGTATATATAACCACTGTATTTGGAGGAATAGTGGGATATCTATCACTATCCCCACCATATTCCGAAACCAAACGCTACCCGAAGCTCCTTCGCTAATGAAGAAACAATAATCATGTAACAATAGGCCAAAAGTTAAAAATGTGTGAATATTCCCCAAACTATAGGCCTTAAAACCTCCAAATTTCCAATTGTTTTAATTTGAACTATTCTCCTAAATTTAATTCAAGATTCATTTAAACTAAAAGCTGCATTAGCTATCCTACTACCAAAGCTCGCAGCTTCCTCGCTAAATTCAACAAAAATCTCTAACTTAATCAACGAAAACAATTCATATCAAAAGAATAAAAAATTTTAGGGGAAACGTCTATCAACGGAGAAAAATTGAAGATGCTTAATTCAAAACGGCCTATAATTTAGGGGGGTTTCCTGTGCAAATTTACCAAGACAAAACCCTAGCTCCATCAATTCGGCCATTCGCATCCGGATCAACCTCAATCCTCCCAGATACCCAACTCCCCGGTCCTTTCCCCCCAAACATACAAACCATAACCCTAATTCTAGCCCTAACCAACCCTAGCTCCCCCAATTCGGCTATTTCCATCACAATCAACCTCAATCCTCCCAGATACCCAACTCCCCCGTCCTTTCCCCCCAAACATACAAACCATAACCCTAACTCTAGCCCTAACCATCCCTAGCTCCCCCAATTCGGCTATTTCCATCCAAATCAAACTCAATCCTCCCAGATACCGAACTCCCCCGTCCTTTCCCCTAAAACAAACAAATCCTAATCCTAACCCTAAAAGCGATCGTGGGAGTGTCGGGAGAGCGCTCACACTCGGTGTAGTGGACGTAGTACTCGTAGTCGTTGGCCCCCCCGGAGGAGATCTTGCGGCGCTCGATGACCTTGACGGGGTGGAGCTTCTGGTCCCTCCACCGACACATCACCTTCGTCCCCACCTCCAGCGGCAGAGCCGCCGTCCCCGCCGCCGCCGCCGCCGCCGCCGCCGCCGCTGCCTTACCCCGCCGCCCCACGTTTTCGCCGCCGCCCCCGCCGCCGTTGCACGCCACCACCGCCACGGCGGCGCCGCCGCCGTTCTCCGCCTTCGCCCCCTCCATTGAGCCCATCGCGCGGGTTGAATGAAACACACCCCCGCACCCTTCGCAGCGATGACGGGGGTAATGAGAAAACCGGTCGAATTGAACCGGAAGAGTTCGTGGTTGTTATAAATCCTACCGGTTGGGGATCGAACCGGACCGGGTTCGACCGGACCGCGTGTTAGAGATCCGTGTTATAATTCATATTAAAAATATTTTCTTTATAAATAATTCTATGATTTTTTTCAATGAACAATTTATTTTTTTTTTACTTTATTATAAATTATAAATATAAATAAATATTATTTTATAATAAAAGTTTGACTTTTTTATAGTAATTATAAATTAAAGAGTAACATGTATAAAAATTTAGTAACTGCTTAAATCATAATAAATATTATATTGATCACAACCGTTCAGCCATTTTTTTAAATTTTAAAATACAAAATGCTATAAATGATTCAAATTACTGTTTAATTGAAACCACCTTCTGAAATATTTGACAAGTATAAAAATTAAGATGCTTATTTGAAACCACCTTCTGAAATATTTGACAAGTATAAAAATTAAGATGCTTATTTGATAAATACAAAGTTTGAAGCACATATTATATTGGGAAACAAAAACGAATTTATAAGTTTCAAAAATATGTTTGTGTATTTCTAATAATCATTGAAATAAAAAGCTTCTTGAAATTTATTACTCCAACTACCCAGAGAGCTAAATTTACCAAAATATTAAATTTAATTGCTAAGGTCAATTTTTAATAAATTCAATAAAAGTAATTACTTTTAGTATATTTAAAATTTCTCAGTAATTTTTTAAAAAATTTAAAAAAGTTTGAATCCGTTTGAAATTTTCGGGATTTTTTTGAACCCGACGTGAATCGAACACGCAACCTTCTGATCTGGAGTCAGACGCGCTACCATTGCGCCACGGATCCCCATTGATATGATTTTAAATTAATTTTAAATTGTAATCAAATTTCATTTGTTTTTGGTGTAATTGCTTATATACCTTCAAAAAATTCCCGACCTTCTGATTTACTCATCTTAAAAGGTTAATATTGAAAATACATTTTTTATGTTCCAACCTATTTCAAATATACCCCTCTAGAGTTAAAATCTGTTAATAAACTCTATTATCTGTATAAAATTACTATCTTGCCCTTTCAAATATACCCTTTCACCATCACCGACTTTTCTTTTTTGCCCTTAAGTCATGGCACAAAAAATACTTTGACTTTTGGTCTTTTTTTCAAATATACCCCCTCTACCGTGACCAACATTTCTTATTTGCCCTTAAGTTAAGGACAAAATTGGTATTTTAATTTTTTTTTAACTATGGTAGATATTTAAATCACGTTTAACTCAAGTTAACTTAACAGGTGATAACTGCAGGGTATTTTGCAATAACGGTGGGACATATAAAGGGTATTTTAGACAGAAAAAAAAGGATAAATTGAATATTTTCAAACGAATAAATAGTATATAGGTAATTATCTATTTTTTTATTTAAAGATGTTTAATAGTTGCATTTGATGCTCTCCATGTCTCGCATAAATTCTCAGATGTTGTTGCTGTACTTAATAGTTTTCCTTTTTAACTTCATTTTACTCCCATTTTTTAACACATCTTGATCGCTGGTGATTTAATTCCAACCAACTGGTTAATCAGCGCAGTTGATATTTTCCTTTTTTTTTTTTTTTGAGAGAGAGAGAGAGAGAATGATTGCAAGCTATCGTTTCGTATATTTATTTTAAAAATAAATTCAGCTAAAAATATGAAACATCTATATTTCGAATTTGAAATTTTCAATACATGTACTAACCTGGATGGTGCAGATTCCGTCGTTGTCGCACTACGCAAAATTACACAAGAAATTAGAGAGAAATCACCGGCAGTACGACTTTCTCCAGATTAGCAGATTAGCAGTAAATAGACTAATTCTCTCTCTTTCTCTCTCAATTATATCCAGATTAGCAGCAAATAGACTAATTCTCTCTCTTTCTCTCTCAATTATATCCAGGTGACCAAGTCATAAATTTCTTTTTTATTTTCAAAATATTTGTGGATTACTCCTTGTGTTAATTTAATTCTTGGACTCTTTACTTGACCTTCACTTCAACAGCTAAACTTTTACATAAATTATTATTATACTTTAATTATTGAGTATTAAAGATTTGTTATTTTTTTAATATAAAATTACTATTTTACTGCTAATTTGATAGAACAGCTCCCATTTATTTCAATTTACGTCTGTTGCAATGTCGTGTATCCATATTGACGGGTTTTAATTTAACCTGATTTATATAAGATGTGGATAATGATTTATTCTAATAAATTTAGGATAAGAATAAATTGTATATTTCTTATCAGTTAAGAAATATATTTCTTAATGAATATATATTATATGTTAATAGATATTCTAATCATAATCTTTATTCTAATCTTCCTGTGAAATATAGAATATTTAAAGGGTTTTGTTATTTTATAAATACATCCCTTTTCTCCCATATGATCGATAGAAATAAAAAAGAGAAAAGAATTTTAGATCTTTTATTTCTCTTTCTTCTTTTTCTTTGGAATTTTCACATATATTTCCGGAGTTTGGAGTTTGGATATAGAAGAGAATTCTCTGTCGCATTCGATCTGTGTCCGATGTGTTCGATCCGTAACGCAAGACGTAGGCGTGAAAGAAGGCGAGATACGTGAGAGATTTATAACCATCAAGACAAGGACATCCAAACTAGTAAAACCAATTTGTAAGTTTCTACTGCCCTCTAATTCCAACAAGCTCGAATATAGTTGTTTGCATTCGGTTAAATCGAATCAGAATTGCTCATAGCGGATTTAATCTGACAGTTATTATGTTGTTTAATTGGACTAGACTTAATCTCCTTTTAAATTGAAAAAATAATTAGAAATATGCTTTAGTCATATTAGGATAATAATTATAAACCGACTTGACTTAATCTTTTACCTACCTATTAGAGTTTTGAGATTCCTTATAAATATATTAGCTATTATCTTATAGGAAGAAAAAAAAAAAGAGAAAAATACTCATAAATAATTTGTGAGCCACCTTATGAGAGAGAGAGAAATCATATCCTCTATTAACTATTGATTTTAGAGGTCTTAAACAGTGACTCAGAAATCGTGTTAGTTTTTAGTTTGATCTTCCGCAAGTTTAGAGACTTAGAAGACCTTCTTGAGCGATCCAAGAACACATGAATCAACTTTTATGGTTCGAAAGTTGTTGCGTTATAACCCGAGCTGCTTTCAAAAAAATACAAAAAAATACTTTCGCTGCATTCTACAATCGTAGATTCTAAGTTTGAATTTTATTATATTCTAAAAAATAGATGAGCGTGCAACTTTAGAACATCTATTAATTTAAAAAAGAAAAAAAAACAAAATAAGAAAAAACAGGAGGACCAAACTGCAAAATCGTTATAGTACAAGGACCCTAGGATTTTGCAATTTACACCCTCTCCCCCCCTATAAAAGGGGATCTCTCTGTCTCTACTCCCCTTGCGCTCTCTCTCTCTCTCTCTCTCTCTCTCTCTCTCTCCACCGATGCGTCCTCACCACCCCAACCGCGTCGCCAATATCGCCGAGCCCACCTCGGCGGGGTGCTGCGCCCCCCTCCTCCGGCACCGCCGCCGCCCGGGGCGCCGCCCCTCGCGGCGGAGCTACCTCCCCCTCGCCGACGCCGCCGCCGCCTCGCCGGCGCCGACGATGGCGGTGGTGGTGGTGGGGAAGGAGCGGAGGGTGTTCCACGTCGACCCCTCCGTGCTCGAGAAGGAGCCCGTTAGGGCTTTAATGGATGCTGCGGCGGCGGCGGCAAAGACGAAGAGGGGTAGGAGTAAAGGGGGCGTCGTCTTTGTGGACGCCGACGCGATCCTCTTCGAGCACGCGCTGTGGATGGCCCACAACGAGCGCTCATCACCTTCCTCTTCTTCCTCCTCCTCCTCCTCCGCTGTTTCCCCTGTTTCCGCTTCTCTGTTTAAGCTCCATTTGAGGGACATCATAGAGTTCTACTCCCAGGAGTAAGTCATTTTGGTTGATTCAATTTTTAATTAAGCCCCAAAATCTCATTTTTATCCTTTTCTTCCTCTTTTTTTTTTGCGAGATTTATTGGTAATTTATGTAATTTAGTTCGTGGGAATCTCTCTCTCTCACGTCATCTGTTTAAGCTCCATTTGAGGGAGATCATAGATTTCTATTCCCAGAATTAAATAGATTTTTTTGTTTGATTATCTTATCTAAATTTGTGTAATTTATATTGGATTAAGCCCCAAAATCTGTTTAAGCTCCATTTGAGGAAGATCATAGATTTCTATTCCCAGGATTAAATAGATTTTTTTGTTTGATTATCTTATCTAAATTTGTGTAATTTAGATTGGATTAAGCCTCAAAATCTCCTCTCTTTTTTTTTTTGTTTGCTTAGATATTTTTTGTATTGATCATTTATGTAATTTAGTTGGTAGAGAAATTCTCTTTTTCTCTTTCTTTCCACTCCCCTGTTTCTGTTTTTCTCTGTTTAAACTCCATTTGAGGGAGATCGTAGAGTTCCAATCCCATGATTAGTTAGAAAAAAAAATAAGATGTGTTTTTTTGTTGATTGTTTTATGTGATTTTATTATGTAATTGAGATTGGATTAAGCCCAACAATCTCTCTTCTTCTTCTTTTTTTCTTTTAAGCTATTTTGTTTATTTATTTTGAGAGGTGGGGATGGGTAATTTATGTTAAAAATAATCTCATCTTTTTTTTTTTTTAGCTGTTTTGTGTTTTATTGGGAGGATTGGGTTTGTTGAAAATTTTATGCAATTTCTATTTTTGTAATAAAGCAACTTATTTTAATTTGGTTAATTGCAAAAACTTATCTCAATTTCTATCACAGCACAGAATTTTATACTTTTTATATATCAATTTTTTTAAAAAAATTATTACTCAAATGGAAAAGAAATCTCTGCTCAAATAAGACAGTAAATGAGGGCCAAATATAAGATAAAGAAATATTAATAATAATATAATAATTCGTATTGAATGTGCCCAATTCGTTTATAAGAAAATAAAGCAGAGGTTAGGAGATTCTTTTTTTTCTTAATCTATCTCGGTCTACCGAAAATTTGTCAAAAATTTAGCGTCACTTTAATCTGTCTTTGCGAATTCGATCCAATCCAGCAAAGAAATGGAGTGGGAGATGGTAAATTCTTTCCGCCGCCGGATCCGTTCCGTTTGTATCCCTGCATAGAAGGGTGCTCTATTTTGAAATGTTGAGGAGACCCAATGGGCCCATGCATTTTGCATGGAAGCCCCTCTATTTTTAATTTTTATGATACTTCATTAAACCAAGGGTTTTTTTTGCAAATGACCCCCTAACAAAATTTTATTTTAAAACTAGTCCCAATAAATTTATAATTGCAAAAATAACCTACTCATGCCACGCAAGCGCCACGCAAGCGTCACATGAGCTGGCTGAGAGGCTGGTTGGCAAGTTGAACACGGTGAAGTTGAACACGGTGAATGATTCATTATGTTTCATATTTATATTCCTTTTCTTCTCTTTTAGGGGTGTCAACGGGTCGGGTTTGGATTGAGTTTTCAAAAACCCGAAATCGAATCCGAAAATCAAATTAAAACACGAATATGAACCCACACCCGGCGGGTTTTAAAAATCCATACCCATATCCATATATTAAAGTTATATGAGTATGGATTTTTAAAATCCGCCGGGTTCGAATTCGGGTTCGGATTTTAATTTAATTTTCGGATTCGGGTTCGGGTTTTAATTTAATTTTCAGATTCGGATTCGATTTTTGAAAGCCTGATCCAAACCCGACCCGTTGACATCCCTAAAAGAGAAGAAAATTAATATAAATATGAAACACGGTGAATCATTCACCATGTTCAACTTGCCAATCAGGCTCTCAGCCTGCCCACGGGGCGCTTGTGTAGCAGGAGACAGGAGTAGGCCATTTTTACAATTATAAATTTATTGGGACTAGTTTTAAAATAAAATATTTTCAGGAGGCTATTTGCAAAAAAAGCCCTTAAACCAATGAGCACCAAAAACTGTACAATATATTCAAGTTCTACTAAACAAAAATGAATGAAAACATAAAAATTAAAAACGTCTCAATTGGAAAATGAAGGCACTTTAAGCTACAACCCTCAATTGGTCTCAACATTTTGGCTTTTACTACTCTTGAGGGGGACTGCATAGTAAAATATTTACATTTGAAACATTCAAATTCATATATGCATGTTGTGTTAGGCACTCCCACACTTGACAAAGTAAGAGCTCCAAAATATTTTTCTCTCGTTTTGCATATAGACTTTTTGTTTATCGTGTTGGCAATAAAGCCTTTTTCTTATATATATATATATATATATATATATATATATATATATATATATATATATATATATATNTATATATATATATATATATATAAAATAAATTCATGCGAGCAAATTTCTCCAGTAAAGAAGAGATTTCTTGATAAGCACTTTTGTAAACAAAGTGTAAAAGAACAACATCAGGTCCTCTACTTGGCCTTGAACACAACTTAACATTGTAATTCACTTTGAACAATCGAAATCCGCATAGTGATCCAAGAACTTGAGCTAGCTAGTCATTTTCGACGGCCTCGCCTCGAAACCGCCGCTGCCCTCTCGGTCGACTAGCGTGTAGGGCATGTGAGTCCCCATCACCTTGTCCCAGAACAGAAAGAACGGTTGCGAGTAATTGTACCTGGACCCCCGGAGCGAGTGATGGATATCGTGGTAAGCAGAACCGTTCTCGAAGAAAATGTGGAAGAGATTTCCAGGCAGCAGCATGCTGCAGTGGTCATCGACGGTCTTGATCGTCGAGAAGCAAAAGAAGTACACAGCCGTCCTCAGCGTCATCCCCGACACGAGGAAAGATATGGCTCCCCCTAAGGTGTCTACGAAGAGTCCCTCTAGCAGATGGTTGTAGAGGGCGCCGACCGCGTAGGTAACGATCAGACGGTGGTGGCAGGAGTGGATTGTGGCGGTACAAGAGCTTGTTCTCGTGCATGTATCGGTGGATGCAGTACTGCCACGCGTCCATTGCGAGCATCGCAACGAAGAATCGGACGAGTTGGGCGAGAATTGGGGGGTTGGGGTACTTCCTTAGTTGGACTAGATCCAGAAGTTAGCTGCAATAAGCAAATAAAAGCATATTTAAGATTGCAAGATCACGACTACAAAAACAAGTATGCATTACTATTATACATAAATAAACATGCATGTAAAACAATTGTGAGTACTAAAAGATTTGATTCTTACAGAAAAGAGAAGCTGCACAACTATTGCTTGAAAAAGCTGCTGCAAGAGAACACCCTTCGCCACCTCCGGCAACTGCACCAAGTTCTTCTCCTCTTCTTCTCGCTGCGTGTGGAGCCGAAAGCGCTCCAGCAACAGCAACTGGCAACTGCAATAGAAAGAGGAGCTCGTATGCGCCACGGTGGACCCAGTACACGCACGGCGATCGTGCCCATCATCTCGTCACTGATGTACCCTTCCCAAAACACCATCCTTTCAGAAAAATTGAATGAGAGTGAACAAAGGAGTCAATCCTTTGTGGTAATCTCTCTCTCTGTAAATGACTTCAGGGACTGCAACATAGAAAATCAAAGGCTCAATTGATCAACCAACCTGTAGAGAGAGATTCAGGCTCTGACTTCCTACATAGAAATCCCCAAAGTTATTAACAGAGAGAGTACACATTTCTGAAAGAATAATAAAAAGTCAAAACCAAATATAATACAAGCCATAGTATTTTACATGAAAAACAATGATATAGGAATCTCAGGTTTCGAAACAAATGGAAACTAGTCTTACATCAACATGCCGGTTCGCGGTCTATACTTAATTAACAATTATAAATAATAAGAAAGTAACACTTTGGACAGAAAGAGAGTGGAGATTCTGGTAACAACTTGATGCAAATTGACTGGATAGAGTACATACATATTGGAGATACATTTTCCAACTCAAGAATAAGCCATATGAAACCATATTTAATGAATTGCCGACACGGCAAAAGCTCAAAAGATCAAAAACCAAGATTCGAATCAAGTCAGAGTCACTTCACATATTGAGATAAACTTCCAACGAAAAGCTCAACCCAAACACATCACTTAAATGCGGATCAAAGCCCGATTCAAACCCTAAAATGTAATCAAGTTTAATGTTGAACTGCATGACACTACAGGGCCTTTTTTGCAATTTTACACAATATGTCATGTAGAGGTGAAATTGTAATACTACTAAATAACCAATGTACAGTAGCAGAAGCATGTGTGTTGTGTATCATTTGAAAAACGATCTTAAAATAATGTAAAATAAATTATGTTTTCATTAGCTTCTGTCTCTATTATGTACAATGATTTTAAGCCCTTTGATCGTTAATTACACTGTCGATCTTCGATTTACACTAAATCATGGACGGTACTGCTCATTTCCATCGCTTTGCGTTCTTCAATGCTTTCGACTTTGACTTTGCTTGTTGAAAAGCCATCATTTTCTGCTTCTTCCTGACTTCTTTCTCCTCCTAATTTAAAGCCCACTTTATTAGAAGATGTAAGGGGAAAAGGGCACAAAAATACAAAATGAAATTAGAGAGAAAGGAAAAGGAAGAGAACCATTCAAAAAGTAGTAATCACCTTTGACATCTTAGATTTTGCCTTCACTTTGGGAGCTTTTTCCTCGAGCTCAGCCTCGCGCTCAAGTTCTCTTTCTCTAGCTTCAAGGTTCTTTTCAAGGTAATACTGTTCAAATGATCAAAAAGAGATCCTCCGATATTAGTAACGTTATCGACTAATAGTGTAATCTAATTTCAGAGTAAAATTGTGTGGTATTATACTTAGATGTGGATTGATACACCAAAATTATAGTAACTAAGTGGATAAAAATTTGTTTTACATTAAAGAGTAGTCATAGTGGGAATTTCATCTTAAGATCCTTCAAATATTTCAAATGAGGGGAAAGATTGTCACAAGAAAAGCACATGTTTATAATTATACTTGTGGTACACGGCTTACCTTGTAATCGCCTGCATAGTCTTGTAGGGTTTTATCTTTCACCTCCACTACTCTATTTACTATTTGCCTTATGAAGTACCGATCATGAGAAACAGTAATGACGGTGCCCTTATACTCTTGTATAGCCTCCTGTTAAACATCAAAAAGTTTCCAAAGAAATCCAAAGCTTCAATTGCGTGCAATAAACCTAATACATAAACATAAAGCTGCTCAGATACTGAATTAAAATGAGTGTATTACCTCTAGCATCTCTTTTGAAGGGATATCCAAATGGTTGGTCGGTTCATCCAACACCAACAAGGTAGATGGCTTCACCATGAATTTGCAAAATGCTAGTCGTGCCTGTACGCAATATATGTTAGATTAAGCTAGTGTGTCATAAAGAGGCTTCAATATGTTCCCATCGGAAGAAAATAACTTTCTGTTAAGTAAGGGAATTGGTCTTGTAATAGAAAAAGATTTCTTTAAGAGGAACGGTTTCATTACTTTACAGAAAATGATAAACACATTGGCACAGAACAAATATTTGATGGAACCCAAGGAAAAAAAAAGGGAAAGATGAATTATAGGTAACTATTTCCTTACCTTCTCTCCACCACTTAAAAGTGCGACTTTTCTATCTAGCATGTCGGCCTTAAAGTTACAGCGGCCAAGGAGACCTTTAATATCGTCGATCCTCCAATCTTCCGCAGCTTCTTCAACTGTTTCCAGCACCGTTTTCTCCAAATCAAGTGCCTCTGCCTGAAACCAGAATTGCAATGCTCGATTACTATAAAAGGCAAAGTAATGTAAGAAAAATTCACAATTTAAGCACTGTAAATAAATAGCTATAGAGCAGATGATTTGATCCTAAATATATACAGGTTTACATCACATAAAGAAAGAGGACTACTCAACTCTAAAGGGAACAGGATCACATAACTCAAAGAATCATCCATGCATCTATAGGAAAACAAATTTTTTTCCTTGGTGCAAATTATAATCCATTTGGCTTCGGAACGGCTTGCCTACTCAAGGAAGAAAAAAATGTGGCACTTGTTAAGCCGAAAGTCCACAGTTGTTGCCGTGCCAAATAATACAAAACTAAAAAGAGCTTATAGTGCTTCTTCGAAAAACTCTGCTTAAATAGCATGTTTGCAAAAGCTCAATGTGGGACCAAACAAGGCCTTAGCAGCATAAGAATAACAAACATCCACTAGCAAGACATTAGACGTGTAGCCTGTGTGCCGATGAATATAAAACTTAACATCATAAAAGAAAAAGATATGCACCTAACCAAATTTAAGATACCTGGTTCTGCTCAAAATAGTTCGGCAATACATTATGCTCCCCAAGTAAAACTTCACCAGCACGAGGCTTCTCCAAACCCATGGCAAGTTTAAGCAATGTACTCTTTCCGCATCCATTTGGACCAATAATGGCTATCTTCTCACCTCTTTCAACTAAAAGATTTGCCTTCTTAAACAACACCTGGCAGTGCATTTCAAAGGCACGAATTAGCAATTTCTGTGAGAAGTGAGTAGCATGTGCTGCTTTTAAGTGAAAAAGAATTAAAATGTATGCATCCATTTTCAAAGTTATGTTCCAGAAAAGAACCTTTTACATGTACTAAATATACTGACCTTATCACCGTACCCGAATTCAAGATTCTTCATCATTAATACTGTTCTACCACTTCTTCCACGCTCGGGAAATCTGATCTTTAATTGCTTCCTTTGGAAAGGTTTCTCGATTTTTCCTTCTTCTTGAAGCCTCTCCAATTTCTGTAAATTACAATAAGTTTAGGATAGAACCAACAAATATAAATCAAATTACAACAATTAATAACTAGTAAGGGCTCATTTGGCATATCTTCACCCCAAGTTTTGAGGTACAAACTCTACGTCTAAAGGTTTTATTTGCCAAAATATATATTGTACATATTTACATCTTTGTTTTTTGAAAAAATGCTATTTGCAAACTATTTAACAATGAGAAGAATAGAGAAGTCTGATACTATGACTTTACTAGTTATAACACAACAAATTCGTCTAAAAAGAAGTAGGCTTAATTTTCCAGAAACACAATAATAACCTTTTCCTCACTAGAAGCTCGCCCAGAATTAACACCGGCTCCCAATCTGTTTATTAGCTCTTTAGTATGTTCAATCTCCTTCTGCTGCTTCTCCCAAGCTGCATTCTGGGCTTCTACCCATGCTGCTTTTTGAAGGACATACTCCGAATAGTTACCCATAAAAGTCCTTGATACCCCCATATCGGTTTCTACGATTTTGGTGCATAGTTGATCGAGAAAAGCCCTGTCGTGAGATATGATAACCATCGGAACGTCTTGCTTGTTCAGATACCCTTCTAACCACTCAATCGTGTCTAAATCGAGATGGTTCGTCGGTTCATCAAGCAGCAGCAAATCCGGATCCTGCAAATGTCAGCTTATATTATGCCCCATTCTTCGAACCAAACAATAGGCAAATAATACTAACTGATAAATCGACGAATGGACACAGAATGAAGAATAAATAAAAGATAACAATGCCAAGCAGAAAATGAGCGACTTAAACCTACAGTCTAAATCAAATACATACTTCTAGTAAGTTTGTACCAGGGAAACCATCTACCAACATCGTGATTTTCACATCGACATCTCTAAAATGGTAAAACTACATTTATCCCATTGTCCAATGAGTTAAGTGATGGATGTCGTCTGACATAACACCGACAAAGGAGGCAAAGTAAATCTTGTAGCTCAATGCAGCAACATACCAATCAACCGAATCACCGAACTGAAAGGTTAGGTAGCAAAACTTAAACTTAAAAAAGTTGGGTAATCATCCCAAGATGAACCAATTTTCAGCTTCCATATGTTTTCAGCTTTATAGAGTGTTTGTTTGTATGGATGTAAGTATTTGTAATCATCCTAAGATGGAAAAAAATATATATGATAATTACAGTTGGATATTTCAGCAACTTAGCCTATTTTAAACAAAAAATTGGAATCTATCTGCATAACAATTTCATTCTAATCAAACATCAACAACAAATAGACATGATAGTATTCACTTTAATACAATTAAAACTGATAAGGATAATGCGGAATATACCTGAAGTAGAATCTTCCCGAGTGACATCCTCATCTGCCACCCACTACTAAACGACGCAACCAACCGCTCCGAATCCTCCGGCGAGAACCCTAATTCCGGCATCAGCTTACTGATCTTCACATCGACCTCGTCGAGGTCCACGTCCTGCGCCCTCCTCTGCAGCAAATCCAGCTCATCCAGCAGCCTCCCCATGAGCCCCATATCCTCCACCGCGCTCTCCAGCGCCTTCTGCACCTTCTCCAATCGCTCCGCGATCTCCATCTCCTCCTTGAACGCGCTCAAAAACTCTTCCTTCACCGTCCGGCTAGGGCACACCTCGAATTCCTGGCTCAGAAACGCGATCTTCATGTTCTCCTTCGCCTTTATTACGTTCCCCGAATCGGGTTCCTCCAATCCGGCAATAATCCGGAGTTGGGTGGTTTTGCCGGCCCCGTTCACGCCTACCAACCCTACTTTCTCCCCCTTCTTCACCTCCCAGCTCACGTCCTTCAGCAAGGTGACACCTTTGAAGCTTTTGCTGATGCTCTCGAGCCGCACCCCCGACGACACGCTCGACGCGCCCGTGCTCGGCTTCTTCTTCGCCTGCTTCTTCGAGGCGCCATCGCCGGAGCTACTGGAGAAGAGGGATTCGATATCGATCTCCGTCGCCGTCTCCGTCTCTGCCGCCGCGGCGTCCACAGCCAACCGAGCGGAGATCCTAGGGTTTCCAGTTCCGGAAGAGGGAACGAGGGTGCCTCGGCGGAAGGAGAGGTGGGACCGGGGATGGAGCCGAGGGTTTCCGAGGAGTGGGGAGGCGACGGGGAGGAGGCGCGATCGGAGGTCGACTCGGCGGAGCTTGGAACAGATATCCATGGCGTTAGCGTTGCGAATTAGGGTTAGGGTTAGGGTTAGGGTTTGATCGGAGCTCTTCTCTCTCAGTCTCTCACTCACAGTGAAGGGAGACAGAGGGAGAGGCCACAAAGAGAAGGAAAATCTCTGAACCAAAAGCTTAAAAAGAGATGCAAAAATTTTTTAGGGGTGGAGAAATTTTAGATATTTCTATATTTTTTTTAATTTTATATTTTTTTTTAATGGTTTTGAGGCTGTGTTTTTTTTGGGTCAATTGCATGTAGATCCCCGCAAATATAGTAAATTACAGATTTTTGCCTATAAGGTTTAACCTTCATAAGTTATTGCTGTAAAAGTTTTAATATTTTCAAATATGTCCCTACCGTTAGAATCCGTTAGAAATGTTTAGTTAATCATAAATTAAATACTTATCCGGATGGATTTTTAACATTTTTATACCTCTTATATTATACTGTTATTATAACTTTTCGAGGACATATTTGTGATGGCAAAATTAAAAATATAAACAGTTTTCTAGTGGTTCTTTAACTGTAACAAATCAGATGAACACATCTGAAAATATTAGAACTTTTACAGAGATAACTTATGAAAGTTAAAACTTTATAGGAATATGTTTGTAATTTATTATATTTGCGGGGACCTGTATGCAATTAATCCTTTATTTTTTTGCCCTATTTATGTGGGTTATGCCCATACAGTTTTAGGTATTTACAAAATAACCTGTATAAAGGTTTTTTCTTCCTTACTCTCCCTTGTTTGTTGGTAACTTAATTTTCACGAAATTATATTTCGAATATTTACTGTTTATTTAGTTATAAAAAGTAGGGAAAACTTCAAAAACCCCCCTTGTGGTTTCAATTTTTTTCACTTTAATACCCTGTGGTTTAAAATGTATCAAGTTAGTACCCCGTGGTTTCTCACTTTATCACTTAAGCACTCTGTGGTTTAAAGTGTATCAAGTTAGTACCCTGTGGTTTTGCACTTTATCACTTTAGTACCCTGTGGTTTTAATTTTGTATCAAGTTAGTACCCTATAGTTTTTTAAATCACAAGGTACTAAAGTGATAAAGTGCAAAACCACAGGGTACTAGCTTGATACATTTTAAACCACAGGGTATTAAAGTGATAAAGTGAGAAACCACAGGGTATTAACTTGATACACTTCAAACCACAGGGTACTAAAATGAAAAAGTGTGAAACCACAGGGGGGGTTTTTGAAGTTTTCCCTAAAAAGTATCCTAAACAGAGTTTCAAATATCTCCTTTTTTTTTCTGTATAATAATTTTTGTTTTACTCATAAGTAAAATATTTTCTCCAATCTATATGCACTTTTGCTAGAAAATAATAAATAATAAATAATAAATAATTATACTCTCCATCAAAATGGTTAATTCATTTTACATTTTAGAAAAAATTATATTAAAATAGATGTCACATATCCAGGCAAAAAATTATAATAAAATAACCATTAGCTACTATGAAGATTTTATATTTTTTATTCCAATTAAATAAAGTATTAATTAATACTAGATACACATAAATTATTTCTCTATTTCGTTAGTCAAAACTACATTAAATTGACATTCGATAAACTAACATTTAAATTTTAAATCACAAATAAAAAAAAAAACACATTTCATATGGTCATGTAAACAATAATTAATTAGGGTAGCATGATGCAAAAGCACAATGGCAAGATTGTTATTCTTTGGAAGGATAAGGGCTAATTTATTGCATGTTTACTCTTTTTTTTATTTTTTTATTTTTTTATTATTGTGGATAAAAAAAATGATATTTTGAGGATGGAGATATTATTATATTATTATATATAATAATAATAATAATAATAATAATAATAATAATAATATGGATTAGCCAAGGTTGAGGGCTCGTGGCTCACAATGAACCGTGTGATGATTGGCAACCACTAAAATCCCGCCACGTGTCATCTTTGACAACGCCTCGTGGCCTTTTACCAACCACAAACCTCGTAAAGGGCTTTGAACAAAAACAATTTAGGGTAAAGAAAATTAAAATAAAAATCAAAAAATCTCACGGGTGGATTTGAATATGAATCCAAATTGGATTTATCTTATACTAAATAAATATATATAGTTTTGAATATGAACATTAAAAATGAAAATTCAACGAATTTAGATTCTGGTATGAATTTTAATTGTACGTGACCCGAACTCGAATCCGAATTAATTTTATAAATGTTTAGTGCTATATTTGAATTTGTATTTTAAAAGTTTAGATTTAATATAATATGTTGTGAAATATTGTAAAGAGAAATAATTGTTTCGGATTCGGATTTGGATTTCGAATTTTTAGTCTGGTCCGGGTTTAGATATGAATTTTTAAAATCGATCGTATTCGGGTGCGGGTTTTGAAATTGATAGTCAGGTTCAGGTTTTTAAAAATTTATTCTTTTTATTGAGAAATTAACACTTTTTAATTTGTGTAAAAAAATATCAATCATGAAATGATTATTGTAATTCACAAAACAAAGAATAACATATAATCACTAAATTTTAATGTTTGCAAATTATTGTAGAAATTGTTTGTAAAAATAACACTTTTCATATCTCTATCACCAAAAATAATCTCAATATTTTGCAATTTTAATAATCTAATTTTGAATTTAATTTCTTTGTACTTTATATATAAGTATTTGATGCGCAAAAGTTGACGCAAAATTTTAAATCGAACGAGCGTACGAATTTCAAAGGTTAATTGAATATTCATAGTGGTATTTGTTAATTTATATGATTTTTAACCCTAGTATGCCAAAATGGCCTTTACATATTTTTAACCCCAGTTAGGGTTATTAATGCAAATAAATATGGTTTGTCACGCGAATTTGCGAATTTTAAAGAATAATAACAACATAAATTCACATATTTGCATAAGGTGCATATATATATATATTTAAAAAAACACAAAATCCAAAAGTTAATTATACAACCATCACGAGAGAAACAGTGGAATGAAACAAAACTATATATATACAACATATGTGTCCTATATGTTAATAATAAACCTCATATTTTTGAGTTTTTAGAGGTCATAACTATAACAACTCTAGAAATAAAATGCTATATATAGCTAAAATACTTTGAGAAGTAAATGGATGTGTTTACCTCCTCCTCATTTTCTGCGATGCGATATTAAATTCAAATTCGACGACCTGCATTGTTAAACTTAATTTAATCTTTTTCGAACGTTTTAGTGCCCGAATATAACAGTTTTCCGACATCATTTGCCTATCGTTTAAGTGGTCTTAAAATTGACTCTTTTAATGGTTAATATAAAGTGAATTTGAGACCACTTGATCATTAGACAAATAATATAGAAAAATTATGAAATTCGAGTCTTATAAAGTTTGAATAGTGTAAATTATGTTTAATGAGGTCGATCGTCCGTTCAGATATCCTTTTGCTTGAAAGGAAGCATCGCTTTCTCTCTCTCTCTATATATAGAGAGGATGTAGATGCAACTTGTCTCATTCAGGGCACTTGCATGTACCTTCTTTGCGGAACCGAGGGAGATCCGCCGATCGGTGATCGCCTCGGCGAATGGTAGTGATTCCCCACCGGCGATCTCCTCGGCGAATGGTAGTGATTCCCCAACGGCGATCTCATCGGACTATTATAAGCTGTCCGACCGCCGATCGACGGAGACTGTAACACGCTGTGCTTCATGTCCTGCAGCTGCTCCAGTGTCGCGAGCACTTCCGACATTTTGGGCCGGAGCTTGGCCTCGCTGGACAAGCACTTCGAGGCGAGGCTCGCGATGATTTGGGCGCCTTTCCCGGGGTACTGCCCTTCGAGTTTCAAGTCCATTATGCGGTGCAGCTTCTGCTTTCCGGATAAGTAGGGCTTGACCCAGTTCACCAAGCTCTGCTCCATTCCAACTTTCGACTTGTCGAGGGCCCGCCTCCCGGTTAGCAACTCCAGCAGTACTACACCGAAGCTATAAACATCGGCTTTCACGGAGAGCCGACCTGTACATATTACAAAAGTTTGATCAGTACCGTCGACCAAAAGCTTCTTGTTGTAGTAGAAGCTCATTTCAACTTCCTGCCGCAGCAAAAACTCCGAACTAAGATATGTAACCAACCAAACTACTCAGTTGCTTTTCCACGGTAACGTTATATATATATACAAGAATATGTTGCAGATCTAAAGTAAACTACAAATCAAAATTTATGATGAATTTATCTTCTGAACATGCAGAAAAAGGAGCAATTTAGATTCTGCAATGAACCTGTAGCAATGTATTCTGGAGCAGCGTAACCGTGAGTGCCCATCACTTGCGTCGAAACGTGGGTTTTATCCCCGGTTGGTCCCGCTTTCGCCAATCCAAAATCTGAAAGCTTCACATTGTATTCCTGCAGATAAGAGTATCAGCGAAAAAGACGTTGTAAACCCGTTTTCTCAATCGAATTCGCGAAAATTTGCACATACCGAATCGAGGAGAATGTTCGAGGCCTTCACGTCGCGATATATAATTTGTGTCTTGGCGTCGTGCAAAAATGAGAGACCCCTCGCGGTCCCGACGGCCACCTTTATCCTTATCGCCCACGGTAGCGGCTGAGCTCCTAAAACGGGGCGAGATTAAGCAACATATCAAACACTGAACAAAAGCATTAAAACGTGGCCAAAAACTCGAATGCAATGCAATTCGACCGTCGATGTTTCGATATGTATCGTACTTTCAACTGAGATCTTTAGTCGCGCTGATTTACATTCAATAATAATTTTTTTCTTTTTTTCTTTTGCGCAAATTGGACACGTACTTCTGAAGAGATGATTCTCCAAACTTCCTTTCGGCATGAACTCGTAAACCAAAAGGCGGTTGTCGCCCTCCGAGCAGTATCCAATGAGCTTAACCAAATTGGGATGGTGAAGCTGCCCCAGGTAGTTAACCTCCGTCTGCGACCACCAACGGAAAACAATGGAATTTTTTTTAAAAATAATCCTGTAAAAATTTATAATTGGCTAAATAACTTTTTCTAAAGAATTATTCGACCAAATTAATAACTTGCTTCTTTTGTCAACTCAGTGCCTCAGTGGATAATTCTGCCAAAGAGGTGAATCATTCACCGCATTCAAGAAAACGACGACTGATTCATTGTCCTTAAATTTTCTACTAAATCGGTCAATCATTTACCGCCTTCACCACTTTTAAGAGATTATTTTTTTCACATACCCGCTTAATAAAAGACGGTATCACAAATTCTCAGTAGATATCTCAAATTTCATTTACAATCACTTTCTACTATAAATTTTCAGTAGATATTTCAAATTTCACGAGCTCAAACAGCGTCTATCCGCGCCATCTAAAGCCGTGATAGGTAAATCGCAAACTTCTTTAAATACCCCATTTAAGCTTTCAGGAAGATTCATGGTCATCAACCAGAGCGTCATCCTCCATTAAATGCCCTTATCTAATACTCTTTGAGGTATCTACTGAAAATTTGTTGTTCGCCGTCTTTTTGAAGGCGGAAAATGATTCATCTCTTTCAGCAGAAAACCACACTCTAGCGCCAAGTTGACAAAAGAAGGGTTATTTGGGTTTTTCTGCCGAAATATTTAATATTTATTTATATTTGTGTATTAATGCGCGGTAAAAAGCATATATTATGAAGGCTTACCAGCCATTCCTTGTGGCCCTGAAAACCCTCCGGCTTGAGCTTTTTAACTGCAACGACCATCCCCGATCCTGGCTTGGAGGCAGAAAGAGTTTGCTCGTCGATCCAGCCCTTGTAAACGTACCCGAATCCTCCCTCCCCGATGAGGCTGTCGGATCGGAAATTTCGCGTGGCGCTCCTTAAATCGTTCAGCGTAAACGCCTTCAGATTCGGGGACGAAAGGATCTCGCCTTCCGTCCGAGCGGCGGGAAGGCACGCGGAGAGAGCCGCGGGGGCCGGCTTGCTCAAAGTTAAGGGAGCCATCGGCTCGCTTGTTTTGCGGTTGACTCCGCGCGCATCTGTTTCGTTTGTTTCATTTCGTTCAGATAAGATACAAAAGCCATACTTTTAGCCACTATATTACTAAACTTTGCCTGACTCGATCGACAAGCATGATAAATTTATAGAACTGGACACACTCTCAGTATATATACATATGTGTTTACTATGTTTCACAAAGCAATTAATTAATAGGAAGAAAAGTTAACAACATTATGTCTTATATTATTTCCATTAATTTTGGTTCTCTACAAAATATCTCAGAAATTAGTTTTTTAGCTGGAAAAATATTTCCGTCCTGCTGCTTGTTTTCGAAGAAAAGTAATTTTTCTGAATTTTTTGTTTAGATTTTATGAAAAAAAGTGCTTTTTATAAAAAAAAAAAACTTTTTTTTTTTTTTTTTGAAAATTATAGTTTTCCATGTTTCTCCAAAGAACCAAAACATCCCCTAAAATAATACCAAAAAGGTTCTTATGCTACAAAGGAGATAAATATACCAACCTTATTATTATTATTATCTAGGTGTGGATTTAAACAGGAAAAATATCTGATTTAAGCAGGATTTTAAGAGGATGCTCCCAATATATAAGAAAGAATATGGAATACCCAAAGCTCAGTCCATAATCTTTGTTTCATTCACAAACCCCAATTTTTTTTTTTTTTAAAGATATTACCCAGTTTTGATAGAAAACGAAGTACAAGTATAATTACTATTAGTTTCAAAGAGTTAGTTTTAGAGGAAAAACCCAGATGCTAGAAACTGTATAATCCAAATCCAAATGGTTAAAAACTCAAATTTTGAGCTATATATGAACTATTTGCTAATAATGACTTGTAAAAATTGAATCTTTAAGCTATATATGAATACTCTCTCTATTATGTTACAATCTTTAAAACAAAAAGGAAAAAAAACACTCACCCACTTTAAACCAAAAATACACACACACACACAAAAATAAAAAAAAAACATAACAAAACCAAATTCAACCTTAAAAAAAAAAAAAAAAACAATCAAACTCACAAGTTGTTTGATGAGCGTGCCCAACCCTCACTGAAGTGTCCACGCAATTCCCCATCTCCTTTCTCCCTCTTTTCCCTCTCTCTCTCTTAGTTTCTTTTTTAAAACTAATGATTCAAGCACCAAAACCAACAAATCCTAGAGCTTTTTGAAGAACAAGAGGAGATATTTACGATGGGTATACCCCCAAAATAAGATTTTTATCTCGTTTTTTGTTTTTTTTTTTTGCTTTTCCTTCCTTGGTCTCGATCACATAATAGAAAAGAGAGAGAGAGAGAGAGAGAGAGAAGGTGACGGGGGAAAAGGGGCAACGGCAATGTTGCGACCCCGCCTCTGCCTCCACACAATGGAAGTACGTGTGTGTTGTTTTTTTTTGAACTTTTTTTCAAAAATAACCCTTTAAAATTTCGTAATTGCCAAAATAATCCTGTGAAATTTTTATTTGTGAAACTAACCCTTCTCTCGCCCCCTCAGCCGCCACATCAGTATTTCTCACAAAGACGGTGACTTGTTCACCATCTTTAGGTCTAACGTCTTGAAGGCGGTGAATGGTTCACCGCCTTCTCGAGGCACCGCCTTCTCAGCAATTCCTCCCGCCTTCTCAGCAATTTCCCGCGTAGCCTAAGGTGTCCCGAGAAGACGCTGACTCGTTTACCACCTTATGAAGGCGGTGAATCGTTTACCGTCTTATCGAGGCCACCGCCCTCTCAGCAATTCCCCGCGTGGCGCTAGGTGCCTACGGAAGACGGTCACTCGTTTACCGCTTTGACAAAGGCGGTGAATAGTTTACCGCCTTATCTAGGGCATTCTGATAAGGCGGTTATTCGTTTACCGCCTTATCTATGCCGCCTGAAGAAATCCCTGTCTTTAGTGTAGAACTCCACCCAGCCTAATTTCGCAAAGTCCTCGAGAGGGGGGCTAAAACACAGATAAGACAGTGAGTAGTTCACCGTCTCATCTGGATTCCACTAAACACGATTAACACCATCTTTAGCGCCTGACTCCTAGATAAGACGGTGAACTGTCTACCGTCTTCATTACACGGTTAACGATTCACCGTCTTATGAAGACGGTGAACCGTTCACTGTCTTCATTAGGTTACCCGACCCCCAGACCGAGCCCGATACCTCTCCCTTCCTTTTCCCGCTCACATCTTCTCTCTCTATCTCTCTGTCTCTCTCCACGAGCCGCCCCCTGTCGCCGCTACCCGTGCCGAGGTCGCCGCCCCTGTCGCCGCCGCCCGTGCCAAAGTCGCCGCCCCCTGTCGCTGACGTCGCCGCCCGTGCCAAAGTCGCCGCCCCCTGTCGCAGCCGCCCGTGCCAAGGTCGCCGCCCACGGTCGCCGACGTCGCCGCCGCCGCCCCTGCCGAGGTCGCTGCCCATCCCTCTCTCAGGTGTGTTTTCTAGTGTAGGTTTAATGTAAATGTAGTTGTTGTAAGCTTCTCTAACTGTAAGTGTAGGTTTAATGTAAATGTAGGTTTAATGTAACTGTAAGTGTAGGTTTAACTCTAGTGTAGGTTTAATGTAAATGTAAGTGCCTTATGCCTTTGAAATGGCACAAATGCACTTTGTATTTGGTGTAAGCTTCTCTAACTGTAAGATATTATCTAGAGATTGTGTATTTGCCTTATGCCCATCCCTCTCATAGGTGTAAGAGACTTATGCCTTTGAAATGCACAAATGCACTATAGAAATCTCTTTTGAAGGTTATTTGGTTACTAATTGGAATAGCTTATTTGGTTACTAATTGATTTGATTTCGGAATTGAAAATAATTAGTATTCTACTATAGAAACCTCTTTTGGAGGTTTATTGCTAGTCGTTGGAAATAATTAGGATTCTTTTTCCTGTGTAGTTAAAATGGCTAGTCGTCGAATGTCTCTTAGTGTTCATTGGGATGGACAGTTAGTTATGGATGGAAATGGTCCCCGATATTTCGATGGTCGAAAGAAATTGATCGCGATTCGTTCAGATACGACCTATACGAATTTTGAGAGGAGATCGAATGTATCGTTTAGTAAATTGTAATAGAGAAGAATGTTGTCTTAAATACAAAATTCGATACCCTATGGGAGCAAATGAATATATTGATCATGATATAGTAGATGATGAATCATTGGAGGGTTTAATTGGATTATCTGAACATTATGGATGTGTGTCGCTATACATCGAGAAAGATTTATATCCGTCGGAGACACAATATCAGTCGCAAGATTATTACACAAACCTGCTACATAATGATATCGATGTGGATTTTCCGGATGCTCCAATTGGTGACCGTGAAGTTGGTAATGAACCAGACATTTATCAGATGACAAGGTCAGTAAGATCTATAGATTGCGGTGAATATTTTATTTAATTACGAAATATTTTGATAAGTTTGAATAATAATTACTGCAGACAGATTCAGTCTTCACGTGCGCAACCCTCCACCGCACGTGCGCAACCCTCGACGTCACGTGCGCAACCCTCGACGTCACGTGCGCAGCCCGAGACTTCACGTAACGAACCCACGATATTTCATACACCTAATGAAAATTACGATTGGGGGTAAAGAAAATGTTGATTATTTTTTAATTAATAGTAAGTGAAATTTGAACGTCTTCTAGTAAACATTCGGGACCTATTGCATGCTATCTACATCCTATGCAAATTGGAATGAAATTCTTGATAATCTAGTTGATGAAGGAGATGATAATGACGGTAATCAGAACGATGCCCCTATTCATAATGATGGTAATCGGGATGATTCACCTATTCGTAATGACGATAATCAGGATGATGAACCGATTTATGAGGACGACGATTAGAATGATCTAGCTGCCGACATTGAAGATGATCACGATGGTGGATTAAATTGCCTCGCGAATGCCATTTACAGTTTGAATGATGACCCGCATGTAAACAACGAATATGTAGACAATCCTGACGAAGAGCTTGATTTCATTGACCATCCGGAGCAATTTCCTACAGATAATAATTGGATACAAGAGTATGTTGTGAATTCGAGTGAGTTCGATGTTAGACGTACCAATTCCAATCTACCTAGCATTGACGGGACTTGGCTCCGTGAAATCTTTAATGATAAGGCATCTTTAGTGGATGCTCTAGATCGTTGACACATTACTCACAATGTTCAGATGAAAGTTTTGAAATCTACCAAAACAACTTATACAGTGAAATGCACAGTTGAGGGATGTCCTTGGAGGTTACACGCTTCGGTTCCTAAAGATGCAACATATTTTAGAGTTAAGACATATACTGGTCAACACACTTGTGTTATTCCAATGCTAAATGCGGCGCACCGTAATTGTACTGGAGGCATTGACGGGCATGGATATCGATCTTGATAGTGTACTGGAGTACATTCCTACTATACCTGTCGCCACTGATATCAGAGGTCGAGATTTTGGATATGCATCGACATCGGGTCATCACTACCGTCAGACACCGACATCCGCTGGATCTCCATCTCCTAGTGATGTTGCTGATATGCCCGCCGCCCCTGAGAGATTTCCTTTAAGGCCATTGGACTTGGACTTGCTTCTGCCGCCGCCAGTCTCTAGAGAGCACTTTACATTCGTCTATTCTCGACGTCATGCCGCGTCTTCATCACAGGCCCGCCCGACATCTAGACCAGCCACTATCGAGGAGACTCAGGCGATACCGGAGCATCGCGAGGGCATTATGATTGCGGATCTCGATGAGATGACCGATATCAAGGCAATTGATGACGTACCTATTGTTGATCTCGTTGTAGAGGGTGGCCGTAGACGTGGACGTGGCCGTGCACGAGGACGTGGCCGAGGACGTCGAGGAAGAGGACAATCGAGAGGCTGATTGTATATCTTTGATTTAGATAACTGAGACTTTGTATAATATTATATAATACTTAATTTAGTGCATATTTGTACATTTCTCGGAATTTTTTTTGATATTTTTATTCTGTTGATTGCATCTTGTTATTCCACTTGATCTGTTGAGTTTCTTGTTGGAATATTTGTTATCGTGAAAAAACTTGCGTTAAACTTGTTGAAATTTTTTTAAAAATCAAGCTTAAATTAGCACCTGGTGCTGTTTGCACTAAAGGCGGTGAATGGTTCACCGCCTTTAGTACAAATCCACGAACCCGGGGAAAAAAATGGCTAAGTCCTGGACTGCGTGGTGTTTGCACTAAAGACGGTGAACCACTCACTGTCTTTAGATAAGACGATGAACGATTCACCGTCTTATCTATGCCACAAACCTGGGCTGTTGGGCGGGGGATTTGCTGAGAAGGTGGTGAATGATTTACGCCTAGATAAGGCGGTAAACGATTCACCGCCTTTGTTAAGGCGGTAAACGAGTCACCGTCTTCTCGAGGCACCTTAAGCTACGCGGGGAATTGCTGAGAAGGCGGTGATACGCGGGGAATTGCTGAGAAGGCGGTGAATGGTTCACGCCTAGATAAGACGGTAAACAATTCACCGCCTTTGTTAAGGTGGTAAACGAGTCACCGTCTTCTCGAGGCACCTTAAGCTACGCGGGGAATTGCTGAGAAGGCGGTGAATGGTCCACGCCTAGAGAAGACGGTGAACCATTCACCGCTTTCAAGATGCGTCCCAAAGACGGTGAACAAGTCACCGTCTTTGTGAGAAATGCTGATGTGGCGGCTGAGGTGGCGAGAGGAGGGTCAGTTTCACAAATAAACGTTTCACAGGATTATTTTGGCAATTACGAAATTTCACAGGGTTATTTTCGAAAAAAGTACTTTTTTTTTACTAAAAAAAAAGAAGCTAAATTACATAATTTTTCCATAAATACTTATTTTTTATTAGAATAATTTCATACAGATCTCTATAAATATAGTGAATTACAAATATATCTCTACAAAGTTTAACTTTCATATATTATCCCTATAAAGGTCCTAATATTTTCAAATTTGTCCATCTGGTTTGTTACACTTAAAATACTATAACGCAACAATAATTCATTGGGCCCAAATATTATCCCTATAAAGGTCCTAATATTTTCAAATTTGTCCATCTGGTTTGTTACACGTAAAATACTGTAACGCAACAATAATTCATTGGGCCCAACCACCGGCCCAAAATATTTAAGCTTAGTTATTATTACTAGTATCTAAATCTCTTATATACTCAATTCTATTCCTATTCCTATCAAATGTGGGATTATTGGGGTATGACATACTCTCCGCTTTATGGTCCTGACGTCCTCATCAGTCCAATCACACACACAGCCTAAGAGATCATGAGGCGATGTGAGACTCGTCTCGCTAGCCTTGTCATCCTGACCCTGACTTAGCCTGTCAATCACCAATTCTGGCTTAGTCTGCCATTCCGACTCTGACTCAGCCAAGACTCACACTTCCGGCTAATGAACTTGCTCTGATACCAAATAAAACGACCCAGCCCACTAGCAACAATAACTCATTAGACTCAACCACCGGCCCAAAATGCTTAAACCCAGTTATTATTATTAGTGTTTAAGTCTCTTATATACCCAATCACATTCCATTCATATCCAATCCAATATGGAATTACTGGAGTGTGACAAATACTGTTTATTTTATAAATGATATAATCTTTTTATCACAAATATGTTCCTTTAAAAATTTCAACTATTAATTAAAGAGGGGTAAAAAGGTCAATTCACTTCATTAATTAAGTAGGGTTAAGTATTTTTTTTATGGTTAACTAATTTTTCTAATGAATTCTAACGGTAAAGCATATTTGAAAACATCAGGACTTTTATAGGAACAACATATGAAAGTTGAACTTTGCAAAGATATATATATATTTGCAATTCACCATATTTGTAGGGACGAAATTAACCTTTTTTTTATTTTTTCATCCTAATTTTCAAAAATCTATATTTTATTTTCTTAAATTTCAGAAATGTTTTCAGAAGGATACGATGTTAATGGAAAGAACAAAATGATCAAATTACCTTTATTTTTTCTATAGAGAAAAAAAATTTAGTATATTTTTATAATTTTGAATGTTATTTTTGATATAAAATATAAAAAAATGGATGGGATAGTGATAGAAATCAGACGGAGGGGAGTTAAATGGAATAACTTGAAATATTGAGGGGTAAAATATAGATTTTTGAAAATTAAGGAAGGAAAATGAAAAGCGGATATTTATACTAGGGATTTTTTGTAATTTAGCTAGCCTTGAAAAAGATAGCAGTTATCTTAAATATAGATTAGTTCGAGTCTGTTATTTAATCTTTCAAAATCTTAATATTATTATCCGACCTTTCAATCTGGTTGTTTTAAGTCAGTAAACAGTATTTTGATTTTAATATTTGAATACATTATTTATTTTCACAGATTTAGTTCGTATATTTTATACAATTTATGAACTTGTAAATTAAGTAATTAGCTTAATTAAATTTCGAAGTCAAGGAATCATTAACTGACTCAAATCAAATAAACTAAAAGATTAAATAGTAAAATTAAAATTTTGAATGGTTGGATAACCGAGTTAAAAATGGCCTATAATTCAGATAAGTTTTGCATGTTTTTACCATATCTAAAATACACTTTTGATTCTCAAACTTTAATACGTGAGATATTTCAACATCAAATGTTAATTTTTTTTAAAATTTATAGTCAAAATTTTAGTCTAATTAAATTAATTAGACGAAATTGTGCTGCCAATACCATTGGCACTGATTTTATAAATAAAAAATTTGGTTCGCGGCAAATATTATTAATAATTTTGACAAATTTGCTTGCTCAAAATCTTTCTGTAACTCGCTTTCTGGACTGGGCAAAAATTTTATAGACACAGCGTCCAAACAATTAATATTATTTGGTGTTACGACAAACGCACAAATGGAAACGAAAATGACGAATACAAAATAATCAAATCATAAGCAGAAATAAACGAGAACACACAGATTTACGTTAAAAATCCTTTGTAGGAATATATCAAGAGCGAGGAAAGAAAGAACTTTACGATCAAACAAAAAAGGGAATTCATTTTTCCTCCGCAACTTAATTTTCAATTTGGTCACATCGCGAAACTATCCACGAGTCGAAGTTTCGAACTGAAGTCAATTATCAATTTCGAGTCATATCTAATATTTGGAAACCCTCCAGATTGGCGCTACAGGGTGAGCGCCTGCCCATCTCAAAGCTTTTCTTTGAGACATTTACAAACAGGCCGTTTTGGAGATTTCGTATTTGGATGCAAATCCGAAAGACGGAAATGAGACGATCCCAATTTTGCACGAGCATAAATAAAAAAGTAATAATAATAATAAAAATAAAAAACACCGTACAACTTGATTTTTTTAAAGAAAGAGAAAGCATCAAAGAAAGAGAAAGGGAGGGCGCGAAGAAGCTGCTAAGAAAGAGAAAGGAAAGGGATAATACCATCACCAAAGTAAGAACTTTTTCCATCATAATTATTTTCACTGTATTGACTTAGAAAATTTTGCTAGATATGGAAAAACAATCAAGCTTATATAGATTCACCGATCTTTCGCTTGCTCAGCAGCTTCTTCTCACCCTCCCTTTCTCTTCCTCAGCAGCTTCTTCTCAGCCACCGACCGTCCCTAGCGCAAGTGGCAAAGGGCTTGGTGGTTGGTACCCGAGATTCCAAGTTCGAATACTTATTGATTCATATTTCCAGCTAAGTTTATTTCTAAATGAAATAAACGAAATGAATAGCATGCTACCTATCTTAAAAAAAAAAAAAAAAAAAAAAAGCTTCTTCTCACCTTCCCTCCCTTCTTTCTCTGCTTCTTTCTATAAAATTTTTGCCTCTTTGTCTAGCTAGGGTACCTATAGTCGAAGCACGAAAATTCTTATATTTTTAAGTTATTCTCGAGAATAAGCCTCTTAAATAGACGTGGATTTTATCATTGATTTCCAATTTTAAAATATCAAAAAAATATTTTTTATAATTTTTTATATTATTTGTCTAGTTGGTCGAAAGAGTTCAGAATCAATAAATCTAGTTATCGATGTGAGCGATTTGCAAGCTTAACAATATAGAATTAATTATTCAAATCACCCAAAACTATAATGAAAAAATTATTTATATGTCTAACGCAAGATAAATATTTGTTATTTAAAATTTCGGCATTGTATCATCACTATTTTGTGAGATTTTATATTTTCAACAATCGAAAGTTTTAAAAAATTATTTTTAAATTTGTCAAATATTTTAGATCAAATTTAACGAAACTAATCGTTGATTTGAAGATCGATAACTTGTGAGCACGAACGCCAGCTGCGTGTAAAAGCACGCAAACTGTACTCTCTCTCTCTCTCTCTAAAATTAAGAGATAAATTCTCAAGTCAATAGCCATTAAACTCCAACACCTATTTGCATTGACCATTTCAATCAATCAACACTGAGTCAACCGGGTTGACTTCTTGATGTTGTTTGACTCTTTGGTCTCTTCTTATCACACATATTAGGTGAAAAAATGTATAAAGAACCCCTCAATGATAGGCCATTTTGAAATCGATCCTCAGCCTTTTTTTATTATTTTTTATACTTCAGACCCGCATAACTTTTTTTTTCTTAATTTATTTGTATTTTATTACTTAATTATGTTTAAAATTCTATCCTTTTTTTTTAACTTAAGTCATTTAATTCCAAAAATTTAGAAGTTGAGTCCCCGACACTTCTAAAGAAAATAAAATTTGACGGGTCTATTTCGAATTATCCTGTAGTTGAGGGGTTCTCCGTACACTTGTCAACAAGTCCACTGTTCTTTACAAATTTTCATCTTATTGATGGACTAAACGTAAGAATCAAACAATAATTTATTTGTCTTATATTATAAATTCTTGTTGTATTCTTCTTAATTTTTTGTACTTTTCTTCGCATTTCGTAGACTAGTCCAAGGAAAAAATCTCTATCTACATACCAAGTTACTATCATGGGCAAGTAAAAACGCGACACGTATTAGTGAGCGCCATAAATATACAAAAAGTCAATAATATTGCGAAATTGCGAAATTTGATATGTCATGTTTTCATCCATTTGTGACATGTGTGGATTGCGTGCATCTATTGATGGCACTTTAGACTTTCTGGAGCTCAGGAGCGCGTGGACGTTGGCACAACGGTAACGCAAACACAATTACAACTCAGTCATTATCTTTCTTTTTTTTTTTTTTTNATATTAAAACCCACTAAAATTATTAATTAAGATATAACAATTCGAACGTTTAGCGGGTGTAGCTATTGATCTAAATAACTAAGACTTGAGAAAGCTGGTTGATCTGTTTCTTATATTTTTTAATATTTTTTATAAAAAAACTATAAAATTTTGACCTTTAGTTACTATTTTAGCTGCAGATAAATTCTCCGAATAAGAGCTCTTATTGAATTTTTATATTCTTAAAAGCACGAAGCTGATTTCCGTGGGATCGATCATGAAAACATTATTTATATGTCTAACGCAGGATAAATATTTGTTATGTAAAATTTCAGCATTGTATCATCACTATTTTGTGAGATTTTATATTTTCAACCATCGAAAATTTAAAAAAATTATTTTTAAATTTGTCAAATATTTTAGATCAAATTTAACGAAACTAGTCGTTGATTTGAAGATCGATAACTTGTGAGCACGAACGCCAGCTGCGTGTAAAAGCACGCAAACTGTACTCTCTCTCTCTCTCTAAAATTAAGAGATAAATTCTCAAGTCAATAGCCATTAAACTCCAACACCTATTTGCATTGACCATTACAATCAATCAACACTGAGTCAACCGCGTTGACTTCTTGATGTTGTTTGACCCTTTTGGTCTCTTCTTATCACACATATTAGGTGAAAAAATGTATAAAGAACCCCTCAATGATAGGCCATTTTGACATCGATCCTCAGCTTTTTTTTTTATTTTTTATACTTCAGACCCGCATAACTTTTTTTTTAAAATTATTTGTATTTTATTACTTAATTATGTTTAAAATTCTATCCATTTTTTTTTAACTTAAGTCATTTAATTCCAAAAATTTAGAAGTTGAGTCCCCGACTCTTCTAAAGAAAATAAAATTTGACGGGTCGATTTCGAATTATCCTGTAGTTGAGGGGTTCTCCGTACACTTTTAAACAAGTCCACTGTTCTTAACAAATTTTCATCTTATTGATGGACTAAACGTAAGAATCAAACAATAACTTATTTGTCTTATATTATAAATTCTTGTTGTATTCTTCTTAATTTTTTGTACTTTTCTTCGCATTTCATAGATTAGTCTAAGGAAAAAATCTCCATCTACATACCAGTTACTATCACGGGCAAGTGAAAACGCGACACGTATTAGCGAGCGCCATAAATACACAAAAAAGTCAATAATATTGCGAAATTTGATATGTCATGTTTTCATCCATTTGTGACATGTATAGATTGCGCGCATCTATTTATGGCACTTTAGACTTTCTGGAGCTCAGGAGCGCGTGGACGTTGGCACAACGGTAACGCAAACACAATTACAACTCAGTCATTATCTTTCTTTTTTTTTTTTTTTACATTTTTTATAATATATACGATAAAAGATAATTTTCTGTATATACGCTCTGTATTCTGTATTGATAGGAGAGAGTTACGCACGCACGCATTTGTTCTAAGACCGACTCCAGACGAATTTGATTTGGTTCGATCACAACGGTATCTGTTCCCGACTTGCGCATACGGTGTATCTAAAAGATCCATCAATATCTAGTTTCGTGTTCGAATTAAGCTCGTCGACGAGTCGGACTTAGAAGATGATTGATGTGTTCACTGAGGCATTTTGCATGGTAAATAACAAGCTTAACACTATAGTCAACCTAGAAATTAATGGGGTATTAGATAGTGTTCTATATATATATATATATATATAGCTAATTGCATACACGTCCCTGCAAATATGATGAATTGTAGATATATCCCTACAAAGCTTAACTTTCATAAGTTATTCCTATAAAAGTCCTAATGTATTCAGATATGTCCCTGCTGTTAGGGTTTATTTGAGATATATCGTTAACCACAGTTAAAATACTTAACCATGATTAATTAAAAATGTGAATTGACAATTTTATCCTTCTTCTTTTTTCTCTTCCTCTCCTGCTTCTTCTTTATACTCTTCTTCTCTATATTCTCCTTTTCCTCCTCCATTTCTCCTCTTTCTTCTTCTTCTTCTTCGTCATCATCGTGGATGATCCGATCGTCGTCGCCGTCGTGGCGCCCGCGTGGGTCATCGTCACAGGCGCCTCCGACGGCATCGGCCGCGCCTTCGCCTTCCGCCTCTTCCTCGTCCTCGCAGGCTGCAACCCCGACAAGCTCTGCAAGATCGCCGTCGCCGCCGCCGCCGTCCGCTCCCACAGCCTGAAGAGGAAGAGGAAGAGGACAAGGGCAAGGACAAAATTGTCATTTCACAACTCTACTGTTTAAAAATTAACAGCTCTCTAACGGATCCTAACGAGAGGGACATATCTGAATTCATTAGGACTTTTGTAGAAATAACTTATGAAAGTTGAGTTTTGTAGGAATATATCTGCAATTCACTATATTTATAGGGACGTGTATGCAATTAACCCATATATATATATATAGAGAGAGTAAGGCTATTGTGCTATCGGAAGCAAGGAGCGTTCCGTGCTTCCAGCTCGTTTTCGATGTTGCGACTTGCGAATCGTCGATCGGCTCCGTTAAACTTGATCTAGAGTATTTGAAGTACCTAGAAAATAAATTTTGTGATTTTACGATATCATTTGCCTAGTGAACGAAGGGGCTCAAAATCAACGGCTGAAAATAAAAATCTTACAAAATGTAATAATATGACATTAAAATTTTAAATCAAAGATATTGATCTTGTTTTATATAGTATAAAGAATTTTCTATCAAAATTTCACGTGATTTGGATATTTCTACACCGTTAAACTTGCAAACGGCTCACTACGGCCATTGAAATTTGTTGATTTTGAGCCCCTTCGATCACTAGGCAAATGATATCGAAGAATAATAAAATTTTAATGTCATATTATTATATTTCGTAAGATTTTTATTTTCAGCCGTTGATTTTGAGCCCCTTCGTTCACTAGGCAAATGATATCGTAAAATAATAAAATTTATTTTCTAGGTACTTCAAATACTCTAGATCAAGTTTAACGGAGCCGATCGACGATTCGAAAGTCGCAACATCGAAAACGAGCTGGAAGCACGGAAGGCTCCGTGCTTCCGATAGCATAGTAGCCTCACTCTCTCTCTCTCTCTCTCTCTCTCTCTCTCTATATATATATATATATATATATATCATGGAACGGGTCGGGTATATATCGACCCGGCCCGACCCATTTCTACAAAAAAAAAAAAAGTAGAGGCCCAAAAATAGCCCATCTAATAAATTTGAATTAATTGGCCTTTTTGCATCGTAGGCCGTCTTGCAATTTACGAAAAATTAAAGTTTAATTATCATCATATAATTAAAAAAAAAAACACCATTGTGATCCAATTAATCATCATACCCTGCTCCGGCGCTTAGTTAGTGGTCTAAACCCGGCCCACATTTGTACATAACACTAGTTTTTTCAAGTGCACAAATGAATATACACAGTTTACTCTCCAAAATTTTCGAAATATACTTTCGTTGTATCTCGATTTGATTTGGTTGGATTATAAGTTAATTAGGGCTGTGTTAATTAGATTGGAATTTGGGTCGAATTTGATTTTTGATCAAATCAAACCTAATTACCATGAGCAAGATAGAGTTAAATCCAACTCTACTCATTAGCGGTCGGGTTTAATTGGTCGGGCGGATTCGAGTACATCAAACTCGATAAACCCAATTTGCATAGGCGTTTGGTTCGATGTAAAACGAACGAAAAAACCACTCGTTTGGTTCGACGTAAAATAATTTTCCTGTAAAAATATTCTTTTTTATAGATTTGAGGAAAAATTAAGTTTTCATTTTCCGTTGATGAAAATTCTTTGGAATTAATTACTGTACTATTATATATTACTTTATTTATAAATATATATTTATATATTATATTTTATATTTTATACGTGTTATTATATATTATATGTTATATATAAATTATTATATATTATATTATATTATATAATTTTTATATATTTAAATTATAAATATAAATGATGATGATGACGATAGTAATAATAATATATATATATAGATATAAATTTTAATTATAATATATATAATATAGCAGTTTTTTATATAAATAATACATCATATAATAAAAAAAATTATATAAAATTATTTTTAATAGTTTTACGTAAAACCAAATAGACCCTTAAGTTCCTCTCCATTTATATATATATAAATATATACATGACTATTTGGGCACATCATCACCATAGTTTACTTGAATAAAAACAAATCACACTTCCACATACAAACAGGCATGGCACATGCACAATGCCATGTGCATTATTACCCTAATAGCTCATTAATATGTGTTACAAAATATATAAAACCATATTAATTTGTTATTTATTTTTTGTTTTAATTAACCATATTAGTATACTTAAAAGCAAAGTGGGCAACAACATGCATTTGTGGCTACCACCATAGGTTTTAAGGATAGTTTAAATCTCATACACACCATGCATATGGATTTGATGTGTACTAATTAATTAATTAAACTACTTTTATTCCAATCATGTGGAGTTTTTATATTAATTGACGCTGACTTTGATTTCGATTTCATGTGACAGAGAAGATTTAATCAATTTAGAACATCCTCCAACATGGTCCACTCCAATACCCATTATTTTTAGATCCTAATGATTTTACAAAACCAAGAGAATCATATATGCATATATAATCCATTTTCAATTTACTTTAATGATTTTGTAAATCAAAGAATCATGATTAAACTCGCATAACAATGTACTTAATTTTCCTTAGCTTAGTTACACTGTACTACACTATATTTTACAGATATGTTTCACTTTCTATACTGTACTATTTATTTTTTCGAAGGCACCACTCAATGATTAATTGCTTATGGTAGTGTAAGTAAATCTTAAATATATCTACAACAACTGATTCTATATATATAAAAAAAGAAAGAAAAAAGAAAAGAAGAAACTATTATAACTAGAGGTAGGGCATAGAATCATTTGACTTTTCTATTAGACAAATTGATCACAACTAACCACCTCTATTACTTGATTCTTAAGCTACCTAATTGATGCCTACCCATGTGATGTGGTCTCAATTTATAAAAGCAAGCAAATATAGCTCCCTAAAGTTATGGAAAGTGAGAAAAGCTTTTTTTTTGGGTTGTTGAAAATATTGTTTGGCAAGTGAGAAAAATAAAAAAGGTGGGGATTTTTAATTCTTAAGAAGAATGAAGATCCTTTAGGCAATTTTTTTTTTTAATTTGGAGTAGTGGGGATAAGCGCCTATCTGTGGAAATAGATGGTGAGATATCTGTAAAACAACCGTTGTAGTCTAGAAACTCAAGACACCCCCTCAAGGCTCGAGACTTTTTGTAAGATGATGAGATATCTGTGAAACAATCGTTGTAGTTTAGAAGCTTAAGACACTCCCTCTCAGGGCTCAAGACTTTTTGTAAGGCCCACGGCGTGAACTTAAATTAAATGAGAGAAAATTAATAATGCTAGGAATCTGGTATGACTCGAACTTATGACCTATTTCTTTGATACGATGTAAAACAATCGTTGTACTCTAAATACTTAAACTATTAAAGAACGATGTTTATATATTTTTATATTTAACAATATCTACGATTTTTCAGCTTGATCTCTCTCTCAAGCAAACACTAGCAAATTAGTCTATATCTGAGCGATTTTCTATTAGTTCACTCTTTCGACTAAGATGATATGGGAGTCAGTTCTAAGTTTTCTCCTTTATGTGTTAAATATAAAGATATATAAACACCGTTATCTAATAGCTTAAGTATTTTTTAGAGTACAACAGTTGTTTCACATGATATCAGAGCAGAAGATCCTGAGTTCGAGTTATGGCCAGACTCCTAGTATTATTAATTTTCTCTCATTTAATTCAAGACCACGTCATGGGCCTTACAAAAAAAATTTTTGAGTCCAGACGTGAGGAATAGTATTAAATACAAAAATATATAAACATCATTCTTTAATAATTTAAGTTTTTAGAGTACAATAGTTGTTTCACATTACGAGATTCTTAGTCTAGTTTCCCTCGTTCCCCATTTAATGGAGAAATTTTCAGTATTGTATTTTAACTAGTAGGTACAATTAATGGGCAGCATGTCAAAACAAGTCCACATAATCAGAATAAAAATACAACCACTATTTTAGCTCGATCTATCGCTCTCAAGCAAACACTAGTTAATAGTTTTTTTTCTGAGCAATTTTCTCCTAGAGTATATATGTTTGGTTCACCTAGTTTAGACTATGAAATAGGTATGTAATTCATTGATTTCAATAGTTGTCGTTTGTTTTATAGGAATCAGATTCTCATTCCCATTTCACTCTGAAATGGAAATTGCCAATTCATTTATGGCTTAATCCGGTTTTGAATTCTGAATTGGCCTATTCCAAAGTAAACTATTCAAAATTCTCTTTTACTAACATCTAACTCCTCCCCCTTCATTATTTTCCTCTTACTTAATTAATCAAAGCCCTCTCTAAAAAATTCTAAAATTTTCATTCCGATTTCCATTCGAATAATGAACCAAATATTTTTGAATGATTTGTCATTCTATTTCTCATTCCAAAACGATTCAATTTCATTTTTCATTTCTATTCCAATCATGAACCAAACATGCCCTTAGATTACTCTTTTGGAGTAATTAATATGGCATGAGATTCAGCTCTAATTAATTAAGCCCCTATCTTTTTGAGGTTGCTGAATCAGTTTCCCCCCATTCACCATTTAACAGAAAAAAATTGCAGTGTTGTATTTTAACTGGGCGCATACAAGATTAATGGGTGACATGTCAAACTAAGTCCACATAATCATTAATCATTAATCATTAATTCCTCCCTCTATGGAGCAAAACTACATGTGGTCACTCCTAATTTGATCCCATGCATGTATATAACAGCTTGAAAAATAGTTGACTTAATCATTTGATCCCAACAATCTTACTTTATCTTTTTTTTGAATTCTTGGGGGACCTTATCTTGGATAGGGACATCATACTCAACTTTGATGCTTCCCTTTTCATTTGCTATGTTGGAGGGAATGAGTTTGTTTTAAGAAAGGAAAGGAAGATGCACAGCATGGACTATATATATATATATATATATATACTAGTTGAGTATACGTACGAATGCACGTAATAATTATTTTAATTTATTTTAAATTAATAAAAATTTTTTAATCATATTTATTCAAAAATTTAGAATAAAATATTTTGTAAAATTATATGTAATATTTTATTAGAAAATATCTACAGTATCAAATTTAAATTTTAATATAAAATAGATGAATAGATTTGTTATCAAAAATCAAAAATAAATTTAATTCAGGATTTAAACTCAAATTTGAATTTTAATGTAAAATAGATAGATAGAAGTGCTATTTTTTAACAGATTTATCATAACCGTTCATTTTTATTTAAAATATTTTTAACCAATTGATCGTAACCATTCGTAAAATTAAAGTTATAAATGTGTATAAATATTTTTTTTAATAAATTGATCATAATCATTCGTTCTTTATTTGAAATAATTTTGTACAAATTGATTATAAATTTGTACATCATATTAATTCAAAAATATGATTTACAAATTTATCAACCAATCTATTTTTTAAATTATTTCCGTTGTAATATATTGATAATCCCAAAATTTTAAATTTTAAATTTGAATTGATATACAAATTTACAATAGATATTCTGACAAAAATTTGGATAAGCATGAATTTTTTTTTATTTTAGAGATAAAAAAATTTAAACAATTTCGAATTAAAATTTAAATTCACAATAGATATCTTTCGGTTGGCAAAAATTTGGATAAATATATTTTTTTCTATTGTAGAGATAAAGAGGAATTAAAAGTTTGTTTCATTACGTTATTTCTTTTACGTAACGAAAGAGGAATCAATTTTTTTCCCGCCAAAAAATGGGTCTGTCGACAGACCGAAATTTGAAATACGTGTTTTTATATATAGTATAGATATAGTGCGGCTAGGATGCTTATGGAAGCACGGAGAGCTCCGCGCTTCCACTTTGTTTTCGATGTTCGGACTTTCGAATCGACGATCGGCTCCGTTAGACTTGATCTAGAGTATTTGAAGTATCTAGAAAATAAATTTAGCGATTTTTCGATATCATTTGCCTAGTGATCGAAGTGGCTCAAAATCAACGGCTGAAAATAAAAATCTTATGAAATATGATAATATGACATTAAAATTTTAGATCAAAGTTATTGATCTTGTTTTATATGATATAAAGAATTTTCTATCAAAATTTCATGTGATTTGGATATTTCTACACCGTTAAACTTGCAACCGGCTCACCACGACCATTAAAATTATTGATTTTGAGCCCCTTCGTTCACTAGGCAAATGATATCGAAAAATCATAAAATTTATTTTCTAGGTACTTCAAATACTCTAGATCAAATCGTCGATTCGACTTACGAACATCGAAGACAATTGGAAGCACGAGGGCTCCGTGCTTCCAATATATATATATATATATATATATATATATATAAAAGCTTTGTTAATTTTAGTGGAACTAGAGTTTCTGTAGAATAGCAGAAACAAAATGTACATGTATGATTATAAATGCATGGTCATTTGATCATTTGGAGTACCAAAATGCATGAGAAAATTAAGGCAAAAAAAAGGATGTATGATCTTCTTATATATGATGATCTTAACTTGCTTGGTTAGGCAATAGAGGAGTACTGAGACTAGTAATTAGCTATGGCATGGCAGGTTTCAACCTGGCCTAATATTAAGTTTGGCTCTTTGATTCTATTGGCTGACTTATCTCAAACATTAATTGGGAGACATCATATGCTCTATTGGGTAGGATATATATATATATCTACATGTAGGGTTGATTGCATATAGCTAGCTCACTGTAAACATATCGAATAACAAATATATTCCTACAGATTGAGTTCGACTTTTCATATTTATTTCTACAAAAGTCTTAACGTTTTCAAATATAACTCTACCGTTAGAATCCGTTATAAAAATATAGTTAATCATAGATAAAATATTTAACCATTATTTGTGATGATATGAAGGAAGAAGATAACTGTTGAAAATTTTTGGGAGGACGTTTCTGCATAATTCTAACAGTTGAAATTTTTGGAGAGACATTTTTATAATGACAAAAATATCATTTCATTTATCTTCTGTTACAAAATAAACATTGTTCTAACGGTAACAAACCAGATGAGGCAAATATGAATATTAATTCCTGGACTTCTGTTGGGACAAATATGAAAAGTTAAACGTTGTAGGGACATATATTCGCTATTCGATATGTTTACGGATAGCTGTACGAAACTAACCCCTATATATATGTATCTCATCACCAAGTTAGGAGAACCGCCATTTGGTTTGGTCCATGCAATGCTAATTAAGGCTTATTTAGGATTAAATTTTAAGTCCATTCATGATGGTATCTTATGTTTTTTCTTTTTCTTTTTTTTTTCCTCCATTAAAGTTCAAAATGGCCATTAATTAAGGTCCCCACATATCACCACAATCCAAAATTTGTGATTTTCAATGTATAGCTTTTCGAAAGTCATAGAAACATCCAGTGAAATTAGACCCTGATTTCGAGGCCTCCACAGGGATGCGGTGCCTACGCAGCGCACAAGTTCGCATGAAATAATTTCATCCATTTGAGAGCTAGGTTTTTTTTCTAAAATAAATTCATTGGGTAAATTTAGAAATGTAAAAAAATAAATTCATTGGGTACATTTAGAAATGCCGAGGGCTCAGATTCGGGACGGATTTTTAAAATCTAGAACCCGAAATCCCAAACAATCAACTTGCTTTAGTCTTTACCATATGTCAAAATATATTTTATCAAAATTTAAATTTATAACATAAAATATTCATGCAATATAATAGTAATATATCCCAATAAAAAAAGTACAAACTTTAATAGTTAAATAATAATTATATTTTTGGTATATTCTATATTGCAAAATCTAGGTCAGCTAGGATTTGGGTCGGGTACGGACAAAATCCACATAGGAATCTGAATTCATTGGGTATTTATTTTTTATATCCATACATGAGACAATATCCATTTACACCAGATTAAATCCGCCTTATTCGAATTCGGGTTCGGATAAAAATTCGGATATCTATACCCTTTGACATTTCTAGGTACATTGGAGTTTTAGTTGTCAAACTATGAAGCAAGTGATATTTTGGTCCTAAACTTAAATTTTTGGCAATTATGGCTTAATTATTACAATTAAATCTTGCGACCTAATTTATTTAGCTAAATATTGATGAATTGTTGATGTGACAGTGATATAGCATTTTAATTATTGTCGCATCATCAATCACAATACTACTACATCACATTTACATTAACAGCATATCTATATTAGTTAGTTAAATTGGATTGTGAGACTTAATTACAACAATTCAGAAAATTTGAACAAAAATTATAACAGATTAAATTTTGAGGACTAAAATGTTATGCATCTAATAGTTTGAGGACCAAAAGTGTAATTTACCCAAAATTCACAATATAAAGTTTCTTGGGTAAATTACTTTTTGATTCTCAAACTATGAGGAGAGTGATACTTTGGTCCTCAAAAGTTAATTTGTTATAATTTCTGGCTTGATCTTTGTGAATTGTTGTAATTAAATCTCATAATCCAATTTAGCCAGATGAATGTTGACGAATTACTAAAATAGAAGTGATATAAAAATATTGTGATTGAGGATGTGATAATAATTAAGATCCTATATTACTCCTACATCAATATTTATCCAGCTAAATTAGCTAAATTAGGTTGTGTGACTTGATTATAATAATTTAAAAAGTTTGTGCTAGGCATTACAATAGGACCAAAATGTCACACTTCTTATAGTTTGAGGACAAAAGCATAGTTTACCCAAGTTTCTTTTAAAAGGTAAAGAGAGACTAAAAAGCTCATGTAAAGGCAAAAGAAACTACAAGCCTAGAAGTAGAAAGGATAAAGATGGTAACAAGTTATACAATGCATGCAATGTACTAGTCAAAGGATCAATGTGGGCTCTCTCATAATAGTGAAAGTTACATATATATATATACATATATATATATATATATACATATATATATATACATATATATATATATACATATATACATATATACATATATACATATAT